>NC_090613.1:6484368-6494578 GCF_004359215.1 Bremia lactucae
CTCTCTTTGATTACTCCTACAGCTGATTAGTCTGCGGAATAAATAGATATAATGGCCTATACCTATTTATGGATAAGAATTCTGAATATTACTATATAAAGTAATATCCTCCAAATATTATCTACCTTTTAGATAATATATTAATTAACAACCTTTAAGTGTTAATTTCATGTAACGATACACCCCCTTACAGTACCGACAACTTCAACATTTTTTAAATCTGGGTGAACGTGGTGTACATGTCGATTCACGGGTTTAATTCGCCGCCAACAAGCTTTCACCCGTGATGTCGCCTGCAAAGAATCCTGCCGCGGGCTCACTGGTGCTGTCGATGATATCGTGCCTCGTTTACAGCATCATGTCAAATGTGATGGTTCTAACGAACCGCTACTTGCTTGGCAAGAAATACTACGGCTTTGACGAAAAGTTCTTTGTCGTAGCTGTGCAGGCCGGTGTGGCTGTGATGGTGCTCGAATTGGCCAAGATGCGAAAGCTCATCTCATACGATTCGTATGACAATAAAGTCGCGGGGAAGTGGGCGCCTGTAACGTTTTTTTTCGTGGCCATGTTATACACAAGCATGCAGGCCACGGCAGGGCTTCCCATTCACATTGTTACTGTCTCTAAAAATGTAACTAACATCATTATCGTCTTCGGCGAATGGCGTTTTTTTGGTGAGCGCGTGGGCTGCCTCGTGCTCATGAGCCTTGGTGTGATGCTCATGGGTGCGGTCATGTCCTCATACAGCGATGTGGGCGGCAACGCCACACCCTCGACGATCACAGGGTACTTTTGGATGGTGCTCAACTGCGCTTCCACAGCTGGCTACGTGCTTTACATGCGCTATGCCACGTCACGCTCGTCACTCAAGATTTCCAAATTTGGCATGGCCTTTTACAACAACCTCATCTCCCTACCGCTGCTCACGCCTGCGCTTGTTCTAAACGGCGAGGCGTTCACAGTCTGGAGTAACCCGTTGCTGAGCAACATTAACTTTACAATTTTACTGTTTATCAGTGGTGTGCTAGGCGTTGGTCTCAATCTCGCATCTTTCTGGTGCGTATCCGTCACGTCTGCTACGACGTACGCGACCGTGGGCGGATTGAATAAAATTCCGACTACTTTCATCGGCGTACTGCTCTTAGGCGAGTCACTCAAGCCTGATACCGCTATCTACGTCACGTTCGGTATGGTCGGTGGAATTCTGTACGGTTATGCCAAGTTTAAAGAAAGCGAAGCCACTAAGAAACTCAAGATTGCACAGGAATCGCTCCCGCAGTCAACCCACGTTAGGAAGGCATAGGAAATTGTGTGCAATCACTAAATAACTGCATTTGTAACGATATGCAGAATCACAGCAACCTCCATATACTAAAATTGAGTTCAGTCTTACTTTTTCTGCTACGAACGCGTTTCAGATGTCAAAAAATAAATACTTTATTTTTACTCAATCTGCCGAGTTAGATGCTGCGTCTCGACAATCGTCTGCGTGATAGTGCATGCGTGATTGAGAATGAACAGCCGACGCGATTGTCATTCGACTGCTCAAAAGAACATTAGAAGCATCCAAGCGCGATCCTGCCATGTCCAAAAACGCGTCTTCCAGCGCAGACTGGGTCACGGATCCTGAAAAGGGATTATCGCCAAGAAACGACGTCAAAGCTGGCATCGTATCCATTTCTCCGACGCCGTAAAAAGCATTGTTATTGCTGCTCACGGCACGCTGACCAGTACAGATGCTTTCTTCCTTTAGGAAAGGGTATTCTGTGCAGTTTCGGTCATAACTTTTCGACACACAAGATAAAATTGCAATCAAATAGTATTACCCGAGTTGGAAATTTTCCGACTGAGGGAAGGAGAGTCGATAAGAGGAGAGTCTAATAGGGGTGACCCTGGCGGCAACCTAATTTTAAGCCCCTTGAAGGCCTGCGTCGCAACATAGGTTGAATATGCTCCGAAATTGCTGCGGTTATCCTACACGGGATCGATAAAAAAGCTTCGTTATGAGCAGTGATGCGACTGAAACTAGCACTAAAGAAGAAATGCGTACCTGTGAGTCAGGAGGTGACATGAGTCCTCGCGGCGATTGTCGTAGCGGCAAATTTGAAGTCAAAACTTTAAATTCGTCGTCTTCTAGCCCAAATCGACCTTTAAAATTATGTTTGTGACGTACGCTCGGTGGCGAGTTAAAAACTGGCGCAGTGTAGTTTGGATCATCTACCAAATTTTCCCAACGGAACGGGCTTCCTCCGAGCCCACAGTCCTCTGACTGCTTGACAGAGGTAGACTTTGCGACTGCAAAAGGCGGTGGAGACCCAGGGGATGATGGCTCGCATCTTTCAAAGTCCTCAAAAGCATCCAACAACTGCAACTTGGGTGAGGCCACGGGTGTCGCAAAATCGCTAATTGATGTTTCATCTACAAGAAACTCATCATCGCTACCTAGTAGTATCCCTTTATGCTCTTCATGAGACATGCCAGCTTTTTCTTCTTCAGTCTTGACCTCAGAAAGTTGCTCAGCCTCCGATAAGTTATATGGCTCCCTGGCGTCATGTAAAAAAGCGTATCGCATCACACAGTCTACAGGACTTCTTCTCACCACTCGAGAGACCTCCAACCCTGTAAAGTTGGTCATATAAAGACGCATTAGATCTATCAAATATACCCAGCACCCAGATGAATTTTTCGAGCTTTACGCACAATTCACGCCGACGGGAAACCTCTCGCCGCTGGCTGTAGACTCAATAACGAGCAGCACCAGCTTCTCATCAATTAAACGAGACCAATGCAAAGGACGCGCATGAGGCGAATAGCGGATGCTACGCCACCGCGGCTCTTCTTGCAGCTCCTCAGGCTCTAATGCGGCACCTGACATGACTGCAAATTAAAAGGAAAGCCAAATTTCGAGTAAAAGAAAATTATCCTAGTTAGAGTAAATTTTAATTGTCAGACGTCTAATTATCACATTCAGGACAAAAATATAGATTATGATCGTAATCCCGCTCGATGAAATCCGACATTCTCTCGATGTTTAATCATATAATGTAGGCTTTGTAGTGCGACGTGTTGGAAATTGTATTATTTCTGAGTTGGTTAGTCGTTTCATGACGGTACGTATGTGCATAAAGAGGCGTGCTGCGGTGGTTGAAGTGGCGGCTAACGACTTAGGGCCTGTCGTGTTATTACCTTCGATCAGCTTCGGCTGCAAGAAACTGCTTAGATGAACATGAGCTGTAGAGAGGTATGACAGATAACACAAGGGCAACAGATAATGACAGAATCCTTTTATTACAGTGCTAAAGGCTTCTTCTCTATGCCAAGTGAACAGGTTATGAGCCCAAGCTCAGAGACGAAAGACGACGCCAACACGGCACAGGGACCGCCAACAACCAGTCACGAAAGGGCTGCGACGGAGCCTGCTGTGGTCGTCCCTCCTCACGCTCACGAAAGGAGCGCGGATACCAATACGCTAGAGAGGGTTCTCACGATGCTGGGGGGCATGGAAGAGCGCATGAAGAAGATGGAGCTGTCGCAGGCGAGAATTGCCGAAGACGAGCGCATGCGAGGCGCTGTCGACAGCGGTATATTTGGCTCTATGCTTGGCGCCGACTTCGCAGGCAAGCTACATCGAGACGCTCTCGACTGGTCGGACTTGCGAGGTCACCAAGCGCCGCGTCCTACTATGAACAGGCTTGACGGGTTTAAGTCAAGGGCTCATCAAGATGTGCCGCAACGCGCACAGCCACCACCTCGCCCACCTGTTCCATCCCCGTATCAACCGCAGCCTCAAGCTCCGGCTCAAGCTCCTACCACGTCTCAGTATCGAACGCCTGACGCGAGGCAGCGTAAGCTTGCTATACGCAAGTTTGATGGGACTGAGGTATATGTTGGTCTCGGATCTGGCTTTTTTGATTGGGGCAAGACTTTCTGGCGACAGGTGGACATGGCCCAAGAGTCGTGCGGCTTTCTCTGGACAGAAAACGTCAAGACTGACGTTCTGGGGCAGTACTTGACGGGTACTGCGGAGCGGTACTTCAACAAGCAAGTCGACACTTGGTGGGCTGTGCTACCGACTCTCCAATATGTCATGCAGCGTATGCTTGACACCTTCAAGACCAGCATCACTGCGGTTCAAGCGATGAAGTTATTCACGGTAAGGAAGGACAATAAGCGCTCATGGCCAGAACATTACCTCTACCTCGTCGCAGTCAGTGATGCAGCTGGGGGGGACTGAGCAGCAAGTTCTCGACAACATTGTGCGATACGCATCACCCGAGCTATCGACGATATTGAGGGCTAAGTATCAAACGCATCGCGTCGATTACCTTGTCCAGGCAGAAGAACTTGCGCATTTTGCGCAGACGATCGAAATGTAATCCAGGTCAGGGCGCGCCTTTGGAAAGGAGGTCGTCGCGCATGTGGAAGATTCTGCGTTGCGCAAGGAGACACGTACCTGCTATGGGTGTGGTAAAGCAGGGCATGTCAAGGCTGATTGTCGAAGCAAAAAGACTAGTTACACAAACGGAGGCCGTCGGGCCAAGGGCGGTGGAAATATTGTGCTCGCAATTGGCGAAGGCGCCAGTATTAAGAGCTCACGTCATGACAAGCTGAACCCGACACTGGTGATTGGAGAAAACACTGATCGTGATGGATGGATTCTGGACAGTGGGTCCAGTCGCCACCTGGTTAATGACCAATCTTTGTTGCAAGACGCAAAAATGTGCAAATATGAGTGCCATCTGGCGGATGGCGAATCAGTCAAGCTGTTACGTGTTGGTAACGTGGTACTCACTGTGGTAGCAGGAGGGCAAGTGCGGGACGTCACGTTGACTGAAGTTTACCTCGCACCAGAGCTCTCGCGAAATATAATTTCGTACGGCAAGCTCGAGCGCAAGGGGTTCGGAATCGTGTATGATGGCATGAAGCGCGCACTAGCCAGGCGCAGCGATGGTGAAGTCGTATTCGACATTTCAATGGATAATAATGTTCTTTACGTAAAGACGGTGGCCCCAAAACGCAGTACAAGCACACCAAGTGACGTATTGATGGCGATAATTACGCACGAGACATCAAACGAGTCGGTCAAGGAGATGCAAAGTGGTTCACTATACCACTTTCAGCAGCGACTGGGTCATCTGGGCTACGACGCGATTGAGCTGATGGCAAAGGACCCGGCGTCAGGCATCAAGATAACGGATCGCTCAAGACCTACGTGTGTGTCGTGCGCAGAGGGAAAACAGACCAAGAATGTGCAGTCGCACAAGGACACGGGGGCTCACTCGCCAGTCGACTGTATCGGCGGTGTCATATGTTCTGACCTTAAAGGTCCGATGACACCAAGGGACCGACTTGGGAACCGGTACTTGATAAATTTCGTGGATCACAAGTCTAATTACTGTCGCGTATTTCTCGCTAAGACCAAGGACCAGGCGGCGAAGAAGTTCCAGCAGTTTTTGGCCTTTTTCGAGCGTCAGTTTAACTGTCGTGTACATGTCCTATGGACGGACGGGGGAGGTGAGTATGAAAATGTCGACCTGTTTTGCAAGTCAACAGGTGTTTCAAGACAAGTCAGTGAAGCCAGAAATCAAGCATCAAATGGAAAAGCTGAGAGAATGCACCGGACGGTGCCTAATATGGCTCGCTCGATGATATTTGCAAGTCGACTCCCTTTGTCGTTCTGGGGTGATGCGGTTGAGTATGCCTCATATATCCTTAATCGCAGCCCGACAAGTGCAAATGAGGAAAGAGCATCGCCTATGGAGATACTTACGAAGCGTGCTCCTGATTTGCGTGACATTGTGGTTTTTGGATCTGTTTGTTCTGTTTACCGCGACCCGCGCAAGAACTCGCTGGCAAAAAGGTCTCAAGTCGGCGTAATTATCGGACGCAGCGACGAAACCAAGGGCTACAAGGTATTTCTGCAAAAGGACAATAAAGTCGTGGTTACGCAACAAGTAAGGGACATCCAAACTCTGAGTGATGAGCAGAACAGTCAATTGCGCAGAGCACTCGACTTCGAAGATCAGGAAGATGGTGTGGTGTCGACATGCTCAAGTGAAGGAGTCATGGTTTTGGCTTCGAAAAGTCAAAAAGGAAAGAAGAAGTCGAAGTCATGGACGCGTGATGCCCACAGGACTCGGGGTGCATCGAAACGTGCGCAGTCTATTGGTGTTCAGGAGGAGCAAGAACGTGAAGAGAGTGTCGTGGCTCACATTTACGAGCGCAATCCCAAGAATTATGGGGAAGCGATGCGCAGCAGCAAGCGCGAAGGGTGGGAGATAGCCATGCGTAAAGAGATAGAAGCTCTCGAAGAAAACAAGGTTTGGCGATTGGTCAAACGAAGTCCCAGTAGTAATGCACTGCACACCAAATGGGTGTTTAAGACGAAGACCGATGCGCACGGTGATCTCGAGCGGCTCAAGGCTCGACTTGTTGCGTGTGGGAATGAGCAAGTTTTTGGTGTTGATTACCAGCTTACCTTCGCCGCAGTTATGGACATATCAACGGTTAAGGTACTCCTTGCTCTGGCAGCAACGTGGGGAGTGCCCGCTAAGCACGGGGATATACCCAACGCTTACGTGAAAGCGGATAAGGAATCTCACCTTGAGATATTCTTGCAGGTACCGCAAGGCATGGACATTGGTGAAGCGACTATGAAGAGTTTCGGCGTGACAAGCAAGAAGGAGCTTTCGCTAGAACTATGCAAAAGCTTGTACGGCCTCAAGCAGGCTGGACGATTATGGAGTCAGCTTCTTCATGCAAAGTTGTGCGATGCGGGCTTCAAACAGTGCGTGTCTGACATGTGTCTATACTGGAAGCGCGATGAAAAGGACATTGTTGTGGTGGGTGTTTACGTGGATGACCTTTTGGTCACTGGCACTGATGCGACCGCAGTTGACCGTTTCTTCGAAGCTCTATCAAGTTTGTCGATTAAAAATGTCGGACAAGTGAGCAAGTTTCTTCGGATGCGAGTGGTGCTTAACGATGGTGGTGGCTATCAGCTGGACCAGGAGGAGGCTATAAACGACTTGCTACGTGAGCATGGACTCTCGAATGCGTATCCAACACTTGCGCCTATCGGTTCTGATTGCTACGAGGTACATCCAAGTGATAGTGTGTTGCTAGAGGGCAAGGGCAAGAATAGATTACCCACAGTTAAGGAGTTTCAGTCACTAGTTGGGTCGCTACTTTGGGTTGCGCGATGCACGCGGCCCGACATTGTGTTTGCGGTCCACAAAGCGACACGTCAAACCCATTAACCCCTGCTTCACGATTGGAAGCTTGCAAAGCGGGTGGCGCGCTATCTAAAAGGCACGAAGTCGATGAAACTCAACATGACACCAAGCGAAAATGACAGGATGTCGATTGTGGTTGAAAGCTATAGCGACGCGGATTTCGCCGCAGACAAAAGTGACAGGAAGTCTCTGACCGGAAGTATTATACTTCTCAACGGTATGGCGGTCAGCTGGTGTGCCAAAAAACAGGGTGGTGTATCAATATCGACAATGGAAGCCGAATTTGTGGCGGCATCGGAGGTGGCGCGAGAGCTTTTAGGCATACGCGAAATGCTATGCGAATTTGACGCAGTCCCAAAAATTTCCCATGTTAATGCATGTCGACAATCAAGCTGCTATTCGACAGCTTGAAGGAGAAGCGTCGTCGCTCAACGCCAAACATATTGACGTTCGAGTCAAGTTTGTTTGCGATTTTGCCCGACGTGGGATTGTGCTGGCACATTACGTGCAATCGGAGGAAATGCTGGCCGATTTGCTGACCAAGGCACTCGACGCGACCAAGCTTGCAAAATTGCGTGCTTTAATACGTGTTGGTTATGACGGTAAGTCTTAGCCGAGGAGGAGTGTTGGAAATTGTATTATTTCTGAGTTGGTTAGTCGTTTCATGACGGTACGTATGTGCATGAAGAGGCGTGCTGCGGTGGTTGAAGTGGCGGCTAACGACTTAGGGCCTGTCGTGTTATTACCTTCGATCAGCTTCGGCTGCAAGAAACTGCTTAGATGAACATGAGCTGTAGAGAGGTATGATAGATAACACAAGGGCAACAGATAATGACAGAATCCTTTTATTACAGTGCTAAAGACTTCTTCTCTATGTCAAGTGAACACGACGTCGCTTTAAAAGTGCCCACCGCACTACGACTTGTACTTCTTCAGTACAAGTCCACTTCGCACTGCCTCAGTGCGAGTGGTGCCTCACCTCACTTCACGTACACTAGTACGTGCAGAGGAAGTCTTCTCTTTAAAACACTTGCTTTAAAGAGGATTAAATGAAAATTGTATTAATATAATCAAGTTCTTCTCGTCTATCTACTTAATACTAACTTAATTATAAACTAATACTAAATATGTACTAAAAGTCTTATCTGTCTTTCTCTTTGCGCGCGTCCAGCGCTGACTGGACCGCGGAGAAAGTAGATATAGTGGTCTATATCTAACAATGGATAAGCCCTTAGAATATTATCATGTAAAGTAAAATTCTCCATATATAATCTATCTTTTAGATAATATGTTAATTAACAACCTTTAGGTGTTAATTTCACGTAACGATACACCCCTTTACAGTCGCACTTCTAGTCCTTCCCACGACCCGCCTCTCTGAGCGTGTCAGTGCGGATGAGCCTCCATATCGATTGGGCTCATTTCCCTCATTCTCCGGACGGCAGCGGAGGTATCTGAGCACTTGGCGCAAGGACGTTCTAAACAAGCCTACAGGCTCTTGCGTAGTCCCCCTGAGCAACATGTTGCTGAGTTGGAGCAGTTTGAAACGATTGTGCTCGGACAGCAAAGGAGGCTCAGGATGAGCTTAGGCGTGAACAGGATCTGAACGAGGCTCTCAACAGGACTGTTGAGACGCTCTACGCCCGACCTTATGAGCCGAGGTCCATTCAGAAGGATCCGCCCAAATTTGATGGGACTGCAGCTCACACGATTGTCCACCAGCTGTACGTCGTGGAATAATGCAGTGTGGTGTAGCTCATCGAAGACGACACCCTGATAGTGTCAAACGCCATCTCCCACTTGCACGTTAAGGCCTCAGAGTGAACTTACTCGGCGCGCTTGGCGTACCATTCATGAGCGATCCTCAAGACAAAGATTCGTGCAATGTATCAGCCGCCGAATAACGAAGTGTTGCTTCAGGCGCGGTTCTTTGGAGCGCGACAAGCGAAAAGATCTCTGCAAAAAATGTGCAGAAATGGAGTAGCTGTCAGCATCCATTACTGTAGATGCCAACGTTCGTGAACGGACTGCGGCATGGCCCATCGCGACATGCCCGTATGGAAGCGACAATCCATATTGTCTTAGTTGAGGAACAGTGCATCGGTGACAGCTTGGTATAAGACGTCGGCGAAAGGCTTTGAGATTTGGACACTCACGATGCGGCAGGCCAAGTTGGCATGTGATATTTTAGCCAAGTTCAACATGAAAAACAGTAAGGCCGTCAGGACGCCCCAGGATCCAGATCTCAAGCTTACCAAGTGCATGTGCGAAGGCGGATGCAAGCACAGTGAAACTATCGTCGGTGTTCCGTATCGAAATGCTGTCGGTTGTCTGATGTAGCTTATGGTTAGCACCCGCCCGGATCTCGCTGCGGCAGGTGGAGTACTAAGCCAATTTGCTGCAGACCCATGCCCAACATACTGGCAAGCATTCAAAGGGTTTTCAGGTACAAGGACTCACGGCATCGAGATTAAAGCAGCAGCTCCTAATGTACTGCAAGGATTTTCTGGTGCGGATTGGGCCGGAGACACGATGTCACGAAGAAGCACAACCTGCTACGCTTTTATGATGAGCAGCGGGTGTGTCGGCTGGAAGAGCAAGAAACAGCGTACAGTGGCTCTATCATCTACAGAAGCTGAGTACATGGCACTGTCAGAGGCAGAGGCGACACAAGAGGCAGTATGGCTCAAAGCGTTTCTGTGCGAGCTCGGTGAGATGTCCACAGATACAGCGGTCAATAAATATAAAGACAACCAAGGCTCAATTGCACTAGCAAAGAATCCAGAGTATCCCAAACAGACCAAGCACATCGACATTCGATACCATTTTGACAGCGAAAAGGTTGAAGACGGTCAAGTGTCCTCGAGTATATATCCACTCTCGACATGCTGGCCGATAGCACGACCAAGCCAATTCCAGCGACACAGCTTTGCGTACTGCTTGGGATACAAGGCCCGAGAGCTGTCAAATCGAGT
>NC_090613.1:6495507-6503507 GCF_004359215.1 Bremia lactucae
AGCTACTAAGAGTCGGCATATTTTCGCACCATACCAGATTTCTTGGTGTGCGAAAAATACTCGTGCGAGCCTTGCGCAGGCTGCGCAATGGATCCGCAAGACGCAAGTACCTCGCATTTACGCTCATTAATCATCTACGGATTTCTTCTGCATTAAATAGCTTGAGGTACTGATTTCTTTTTCTCAGCGAGGATAAGGTCCACTGGTTCTGGTCTGTTAGACGAACCAGACATGCTCAAGGAGCTAGTATGATACCCATGCGTACCGTATCGGGCTACTTTAATGTTGAACTCAGCGTTCAAAGTAATATCGATAGCCTCTTCAAATGTGGTAGGGTGGACTCGAAAATCGTTCGTACTTGTCACGCCCGTACTATGAACTTTTATAATAACGATTACCAGAATGGCCTCTCGTAATCGGTCAAGCTGCATAGCAGCAGTTAAAGTACGCATCTCTTGGATATTCTTTTTTATACATTGATGTTTACATTAGAAGCGTCAACGCACGCAGTATTGTGATTAGGCCGGGTGCACGAGACAGTAGCTGTTTCAAGTGCCTACATAAAAAACGACATTGGCCAGGTCACCTCACTATTGACAAGATCGGAGCATTGCCGAGTTCATGGTAATTTAAAAGTCTCTCTAAGAAAAAAAGCAATCTTTTTCTTTGCTTTTATGCATCGTATACTACGGCACGAATGATGCAACGGGGTAGGGGTCCTTTACGCTAAATCACACTAAATGTCTTTGCGAGGAAGCGTAAGAAACACCGTTATTACGACATGCAAGACCCGCTATCTCGGTTTTAGTGTATATCTACTAATGTAAAATGTGTACTTAGCTAAGTCTGCCTATCTAAGGGCCTGCTAGATCGCACCTAGCAGGATGTGCAACGGCACGCCCCGTTACACAACCCCCACACAAAATAGGACGTGCGAAGTAAAACTAAGAGAAAACATCACAACTGCCAACAGTATCGTCGCCTTTGAAGCGGCGATCACAGCCAACATAACTACACGAGACGCCACCACTTGTATTACGCCACAGACCGGACAGACAATACCGGAACGTGTACCCTGACACCGTCAACCGTGGCGGTGTCCAACATTCCACGGTCATACGCGAAAACTTTCCGCGTCTGGGAACTGTACGCCTGTAGTGGGATTGAACGCTCACGTGAAGACCATTAGATGCGCGAGATGTGGCGCCGATGGAGGCGACCACGCGGCAAGCCAACCGTGTTTCAGCTCGCCGTGAGGCAAACGCCACTTGACGAGTCTTCGACTACATTTGTCCGCCGGTGGAAGACCGAAACTTCTTTTGCGGATCTTGCGAAGAGCGACGGCGGCACTACGGCCTCGCAGAGACCTGTGAAATGATCTGCGAGTTGGCATGGCCTGCGGATCGACCTTCTTGTACTATGGACTGGCGCGATGGATATCGAAGCTGCGGACGATATGGCTTATCGCGGCCATACCGCGCTCAATAAACGGCAGTGCTCGCGAAATATCCTTTGACGAAGGAGGAGAACACGTGGATCGAGAGGCATGAGAGGAACCTCTACGGATACCGGTGCGTGCATCCATCGTCTCGAAAATATGACCCTGGAGAATGACTCTCCACCAAATCCAAGAAATCGTTCCCGGACGTTGAGTCCTCCCAACATCGCGAGCAGCACGACGCGCGCGATCCTGCACGCCATGCGATCGTAGTCGTGTAGGATATCCGAAACATCCGCCAGAAGCGTTGCGCGAGGTTCCCACGAGTCGTGTTCCAGAGAAAAGCCGAGCCAGCGAACGCGATAATATCGTGTCTTCAGGACAGACCTGGACGGAGCGTGAGCAGCGCCACGACCAATCGGTCGTAGGTCACTATGTTCCAGGATACGCTTAACAAGACAGCGTCGATTCTCGGCGCTATCAACCAATGATCAACGGCGCGAAAACGGGAAGTAATGTTAAGGGCAAGTATTTTAACTGCAACAAGTTTGGTCACATGAAGCGGGATCGCCCCGGTATGAAAAGCATCGGCAAGGACGAAAACGCTGTATTCGCGGTCGGGAAGAATCAGTCATCAGGATGGCTGATCCTACTGAGGAGACTTTTTCCGCGATCGCTGGAATCGCACAGAGTCTGAAGCGTCTGGAACAATCAAATGCCATTCTTCGTCGAAACAACGACGCATTGAGTGGGCTGCGCCAGCCCGACCCACCGAGAGCGCCGCGTTATCGGGGACCGCGTATGCCCCGCGCTGATTCGTCTATCGTCGGAAGAACTGCCGGCCGATAACGGTTGAGACAACCGACGTAGAAGGTAATATGCAATCGCATCGACAAGGAATATACAGAGTGTAGGCATCACCTTTCACTTTAGTGATCTTAAACAGACCAATATATCGCGGTGCCAACTTCGTGGCACCGAGATTCGTAACCGATGCATCTTGTATTCCAGTAGTCGAAAGAAGTACAGGATCACCAATTTTAACCTTCTCGAAGTTTTGCGTCCACGCTGGTCAGCGGACGCCTTTTGTTTGTAGACTGCAGAGGCGATAGCACCGCGCACAAACCGCACGACGAACTGGCGTTGTTGCACGAACGCGTCAATCGCTGTGGAGTCGAACAGTGGAGCAACCTTGCGACGGAATAACTAAGGGAGCCGTATCACCATTTTCTGTACATGGCAACGGAACTCATACAATTCCACGGCGTTCCGTAACTGTCTCGGACTCTTTCGGGTCGCGGCGTCGATCACAGCCGGCGTAATCTTGCGCTGAGCTGCAGCGTGAGTCAAAGCAACGTTAAATAATCCGTCGAGGTCTATCTGAGAAGACGCCGTCGACACCAATTTATCTAGTGCCCTTCTTCCAACAGGAGTAGAACAACCGGCCAATCGAAGAAGAACAGGAACGCGTGGTTGGCACGCGTTGTTCACGAAGAAGGATGTCAACCCTATCGAAGCATGGACTGCGTTATTAGCGCAAACTTGGAGATGGGGAGGAACTTACTCCATAACGCAAACGATGCAGCGTAGCTGCGCAACACGTCTTTCAACTCGAGATTGACCCGCTCAGGCTGACCTTCCGTCTCATGGTGAGCGGCTATAGCCATCATCAGGCGAGTGCCGAGGAGTTCGAACAGCGAGGACCAAAATACGGCAGTGAAACAAAGATCCCAATCCGAAATAATCGTTGGAATGCATGCCATGATGCCAGAAGACCATGTCGATGAAGAGAGCCGCTGTCTCCTCCGCTGTGATAGACACAGCTACAGGCAAAAGATGCACCATCTTGCTAAATCGGTCGACAACCACCAAAATGCCGGTGCCCCGTGCGCATCGGCGGGTAAACTAAACACGAAATCCATACTCACGGAATTGCAAACCTCCGTGACGATCGGGAGAGGGCAAAGCGGCACCTGTGACGACGATTCCGGATTCACACGCTGACAAACTTACATCAGCAAACTCGCGCACAAGCGCGAGAACAGAATTCTTCAACGCAGCAAATTCTTCCCAGTATTGCGCCGTGAAGCGCTCTTCGCGTGCGGACTTAGGTACCATCCCGTCGGGGCGCTCATGGTTGTTAAGCGCCGAGTCTTGAGCGACTGCACAGAGTTGTTCGATCTTTTCACTCTTCAGACCACGCAGTAACTCATCCAAAGAGAGTTCGGAAACCTGCGTGATGCCACACGCGTCGCGAGGTGGGCTCGTGGCCAGTAGAGAATGGCTGCTTAGACCAAACACCAGTCATGTTAATGACATTGATAGCCTCAAGTTAAGACGCCGGTGGAAGAAATAGCCACGACAAGGGAGAACAAACACCCGCACGTCGCCTACGGTGACGTCGCAGTACAGGAACATGAACCGGATGCACGACCGTCGTACGGAAGCCACTGCTCGCTCGTGACGCATCGAGAGCCTCTGCTTCGATGTGGTTTGGGTTGTAATTGCGCGCACCGAAAGCCTCTGCTTCGGCGCGATGTTCGCATTTTGCATTCGCACGGGAGCCACTGCGCGCTCGTGATGCACAGAAAGCCTCTGCTCCGTGCGGTTGTAAAAGATCGCACGAGCATGACAGCCGCTGCTCGACCATGGGATACTCGGACCCACTGCTGCGGGTTGTATTCATGACTCAGAATCACTGTTCGATTGAGGGGGAGCAAGTCGCTGAGTTACACCACGTGCGAACGGCCATCGCACACGTCGGGGCTATAACAAGTCGTGGAGTCGAGGTCCACGACGGCAACATGCTGCCAAGTACTTGTCGGTCTGTTAAGAACGGCAAGAACCGCATTGGCATCAATGACACGTGTCCAAACCGTGCGGTTTAGCCAATAAATATCAAATTGATGCCGCGCAAGTCGTGGCATCCCAAAATTGAGCTGCTCAAGTCGAAACTTGGAATTCATCACTGCTCGTGGAAGCATCGAACCGGTTAGGTAGCATCACTGAACGTTGTCGGTGCGTGCAGGGCTTGCCGTCTATATATTTGACGATCATCTCCCTGAAGACTCGCGGACACGCAACCGCGACGAGAGGACTGAAAAACGATCGGCGCAGACAAAATTGTTCGTCGCGCCTGAGTCTAGCGAAGCGCAAAGAAATAAAGATGAGCGTTCCGCCGTTCCATGGCGCTGATGAGGGGATGTTGTTCCATGATGACTTCCAGCATTTGACCTCTTTCGAGTGGGAAGCTCTGCGTCGCCATACAGATATCGCCAGTATAACTAAAAGCGTAGACGCCATGCGTAAGGATACGCCTGAGCGGCTACAGCGTATAGCAATCCTTCATCAACCGCAAACTCGCCGATTTGCGTCAGCGAGTTTCAACTCCGCGGTTGCCACGAGGTCTGGCGTCGTCAACTCGACGTCTCGTGTTATAGCGGCGAGGGCCCGAAGTGCCTCGCGCTTAACCGGTGACTGTGCGAGGTGGTCATCGATGCTTAAGCCCACCAGCTCAAGTCGGAGCTCACACGACCCACTCGCGTTGCGCGAAGACTTCAGCGTTGTGGTTTCGCGCATGGTATTTCTTCCTCCTGCCCCTGCTGCTCAATAACCCGAGTCTATGGAGGTCGACGCGATCAAGCACGCCACCTATTAGGCTTTCGAAGACCTGTAGCGCCGAAGCAGCAGGTTTGTTTCCGCTATCGTAAGCCTGTTCGCCACGAGGCTGTTTGCCGCGCGCCCACACCAGTCCTCCCTATCGCTATGTATGACGCCTCTATTAATGTCGCTGATCAGTAAAAAATCGATGGCTACCAGTAGGCGCGGGGCGTCCTTCTGGGGGATAATCGTGTCTACCGTGGCGACATGTTCTCCTAGTTCCGCTGTGCACTATGCAGAGCTGAATGCCACCACGTCCAGCAATGATCCGCAGTTGATCGTGCTTAGTGCTTACATTGACGGTGCATCACGTCCTAGAAGGACATCTAAATGCTTTCAGGTGTAACGGGGTAGGAGTCCGCTACTTTAAGTCACACAAAAGGTCTTACGAGGAAGCGTAAGAAACACCATTTTTATGTTAAAGGACGACACCCAGGACTCGCTATCTCGGATTCAGCGTAGACCTTTTACTGTAATATGTGTACTTAGCTCAGTCTGCCTATGTAAGGACCTGCTAATTTGCACCTAGCAGGATGTGCAACGGTACACCGCGTTACAAAAGCGGACCCTAGGCTCATTCTCAGATTTTGGAATGTACCGAGTATTTATGAATGCTACCAAATGGTGGCGGACCTATCTAATCGTATTTTTAAAAGCGCATGAAGGCTTCAAGCCGCGTACCAAGCACCTATGGGCTTTGAAACAAGATATGTTCCGTCAGATCATCCCTCACCAAAGCTTGGAGCTTTTCAAACACTAAGCTTTGAGCCTCTTTGAGATTCGGGAGCGGTTGGGATCTTACCGAGGATCAGTATGTAAAAACTTACATGTAGATTGACGACAAGGGCTACCAAAATGAAGTGGGGCTTTTTAGCTTTAATAATATAAATAAAATAATAACTCGGAGAGTTGTAGAAGCTCGTAGAGCTGTCTAGTCCTGGCTAAAGGGACCAACGGCTCTTAGAATCAAGTGGCAACTAGTGCCCAAGAGATGTGCAATAAGAATAAGATGTGCCATATATTTTTTTTCATACCGATCACCGCGTAAGCATTAAAAGGCACGGAGCTCTTTAGGTCAAAAGACGACAAGACTTTATTTAGTTTCTTATGCCAAAATTACTTTTCCAAAGTAGGCCCAATATGGATTCCAATGTGATTTACTAGCACAATCAGAAGTTTTTTATTCTGGTGGCTGGTACAAGTCAGCCCCACAACTGGTAAGATAATACCGATATCAATATTATGGAGATATCATCTTTACTGCATACCGCAACCCGTAACAAGTAAATAATCTGTTCGCGTTTGTCAAAGACACAGGCATAGCCACCAGCACATATAGATACGCTTACAGCCGCCTGCGCTCGAAGAATCCGAAACACGGTCGATGCCGATATCGTCGCCGGTGTGCAATAGATCGACTGCTTGTGTCTATCCTAGGGTATCTACAGCATTGCAATCAATTACATAGCGTTATAGCTTTACGATGATGAACGCTACAATGGCTCTGCGTTCAAGAGCTTTGCAGTAATGGTCGCTGCTTGCAGCGTCAACGGTGACGACGTCGTGTACGCTATTAACGCACTGACGTGTCGGCGACGACACTGAAACCGAGCGTTACCTGCAGCTCCGCAACTTTACTAGGTCAGCATCAATGCTTGATTTTATTTATATAGGTCTTTTAGTCGTCCGCATTGGGGAACGATATTGCGCGACAATGAGAAGCGGGCGCTCAAAAGCAGTGGTAGCGGAAAGTGTGTGAGCCCCACGCAGCTACAAGTAATTCTGAGAGCCATGCAAGCGGCTGGACACTAATAATTATGGTGTTTAAGTAAGCTAGAGTCTTTATTGAAGGAGCATAGAAGTGTAGGAGGATGCGTCGTCGACCATTGTTTGTAGAATACGGTTGAAGATTGCTATATGAAGTTGATGGAAGATAGAATGCCCGCTGCAAAAAAACCGCTATTAATGAAGTTTTCGGATCGGCTAATAATCGGCGTGGATCTGTGAAGTGCTCCATTCGAAAATTAAATCCTGTCACAATATTGACGTGTGTTTGTGACCGGCTATTCGGCACATAGTGGACGTCAACAACTTACAGATGATAGATTATGAAAAAGGAATTAAATGTGAAAGCAAGATTGAATCGTACCCTGATACTTACATAATCAAGCTGGAAGTCGGATCCCGGAGTAATCTTTATGGATCCCCCCTTTCTTCAAACGCGCTTCAGCGGCTGCTCAAGAACGAAAATGTCGGTCTTTCTAAACAATGACAATATTATTAGCTCAACATCAAAATTGTCGACAGATTTTATGTTCTATCGTTAAGTATATTCCAACGTTTGAGTTGATCAAAGACGAATTGAACGTATTCGTTGAGATTGCCTCATAATCAGGAAGTCAGCTAGTTGTTGTAGGCGGGCACATCGTAATGCGGCCACGCTCTACTTAAGCACACACCCTAGCACAGCGAGGAAGCGGTTTGCACCTGCTTCTCTTGCGTGCAGTGAGGTAGTTGTGGTGGGCGCGCGAGCGACCTCACCCAACACACTAAGAACTCTGGTGAAGTGACGTCACGGGAGCGGTAATCCGTCTCCTCGTGCGCACTTACCAAGTGGGATGTAGTTTTCAGACTGATTTATATTTAATCGTATTAAATATAAATACTTATTTTTACCAATTAAAATGTCATCTCTATAGATAACACTTAATATGTATTGCGAGTGTATCTTTCTAGATACCACGCGTAACGGATAACGCTAGCCGTCATCCCCCCTAATGTGAATGCACCCATGTGCATCACATACACAAGGGTTGGTCACAAATGTGCACCACACCCGAGTGCTGGCTCTATTAACAATAATTTATTAATTGACCACCCCCTTCAGTACACTTGGTGTACT
>NC_090613.1:6503607-6507807 GCF_004359215.1 Bremia lactucae
AAGTTCGATGGAACTGCAGCGGACACGATTGTCTACTGGCTTTTAGCGTGGAGCAATGCGGTGTCGCCCAGCTCATCGTAGACGACAGCCGGATGGTGTCGTACGCCATGTCGCATCTGCGCGGTAAGTCCTCAGAGTGGGCTTACTCGGCGCTTATGGCCAACGTTAAGGCGTTCCCTACATGAGCGATCTTTAAGGAAAATAGTCGCGCCACTTACTAGCCGCCGTACAACTAAGTGTTGCTTTAGGCGCGCTTCTTTGGAGCGCGACAGGCGAAGCGATCTCTGTAAGAGTATGTGCAGAAGATGCGCTCGCTCTCGGCGTCCATTACCGTAGGTCCGAACCAGAGCACATAAAGGGGACTACGGCCCATTGTGACAGGATCTTTTCAGAAAGGTGCCGTCGACGATGGAAGAGGCAATCTAAGTTGCTTTAGTTGAGAAGCAATCCTACAACAGTGCCTCGGTGACAGCTTGGTATAAGCCGTCGGCGAGAAGACGGATGCCACTCCCATGGAGTTGGGCAATGCAGACGTTGTCTGCTATAAATGCGGCAAGCGCGGCCATATGATGGCTCGCTGCTATGCCAGGGTCCCTGCGGGTGTAAAGAGGCCCAGCAAAAGAACTCCCTTCCCAAAGGGCGATGGCAAGAACCAGCTTGCGAGACGCATCAGTTCTGCATCGACCGCTGAGGGGTCGGGAAATGCAGGAGCGCAGTAGGGGTGGGATGCCCTACTGACGCGGACTCTGAAGCCACCCTAAGTTCAGTATTATCGAACAAATGGGTAGCATAGACCCTGAGGTCTCGAAATTTCGGACCTCAACCTGCTGGTTTATAGCGCTCAAATACGAGGCCATGGCCAGGTGATGACCCTCCTAGTGGATTCGGGTGCATCACAGAAATTTTGAAAAACTCGCGGCTCTAAGAAAGAGACCTGCAATATTTGAGTCACTTAGTCAGAATGGCAAGCGAGAAGAGGCGACCGGTCGTCTAGCGAACAGTGCGCTCGTAGAGTCTGAGCGAGCTTAAGAAGAAATCGCCTCCGATTCTAGTGACTCCCTTGTAAAGAGAACTTCACAGTGCTAGACCGTATGACCTCATCCTAGCCATGCTATCGTTGGCAAAACACCAACCATGAATAGACTGGCCTACACGCACAGTAGCGAACTCTACACAGGACACCGGAAAGATGTGCTACTGCGAGAGGCGTATGTTGTATCGAACACAGTTGAGGTGCGTTGACGGACGTCAAACGTCACCAATTCCTACCTTAGCTCGTGGAGACTGGTGAAAGGGGTAATGACAAGTAGTCATGTGTCCCATAATCCTGCACAGAGCCGAGAGCCTATGGCAGTAGACGGCGAACTGACAGGAAGTCAAGCGTCGCATAAACCAGCATAGTGTCTTAGCCTGGTGCGGTTGGAAGGGGTGCGTTAGCCAGGAGAGCAACGGCACCCGCTACCCAGTCAAAGGTCGTGGTGACTCGAAGAACGAGTACCCGACAAATTAGGACGATCAAAAGCACGTCTAAACGAGTGACCTTTGGATTAGTCTCTAAAAAAGAGGACGGGCCTTCGAACGAGGTGTTCGAGGCCGTCAAAGAAGAAATTGCGAAGGCATCCTCAGTTGAGGTGCTCCGGAAAGTCCTTAAATCTGCCGAGGAGATAGTAAATCTACCGGAGATGTCATGGGATCTGTTCCTTGCCAAATTAAAGGAAGGAAATATTCACGAAATAATCACACCAGTTCCAGAAGAGAACTTGGTGGACTGTTGCTCGACGTCCACAATGGATGGGAGCGTCCTGAAAACGGACAAAAAGAAACAGTTCGCTGCTAAGGTTGGGATGCCTTGAGAAACAGTCCGTTTTTTGAATTCTGTGGAAACATCGCGATGTGTTCCCAGAACAAGTGTCGAGCCGCCAACCAGCAGATAAAGGCACAAGATTGATCTACCAAGTGTTGTGTGACTAGGCGATGGCTGTTGCCGAAAAAACAAGTCTATTATATCGTTCAGCTCTTCGACAAGCGCGCCAAGGCGGGACATGTGCGTGAGAGTAAATCGCCTCACTGCAGCCCGACCTTTATGGCGCGTGGTTCATGCTTACAATTAGCTGAACACGGCAACCATACCGGCGCAAACGCCAATCCCGCGGAAAGATGTTTTGTTGAACTCCATGAGAAAGTCAACTATCTTTCCCGCTGGATCTAAAGGGTGGCTACTATCAGATACGCATGATAGAGTCCGATGTAGCCAAAACAGTTGTAAACACCCCAAGCGGTATGCTTTGGGAGTGGCTTGTGATGCCTCTAGGTTTGAAAAACGTACCGGCGACATTCAACCGAATGGTGGCTGACGTGATGCGTCAGCACCATGTCTACGCGCTCCATTACTTTGACGATGTATTCGTGCATAGTAGGGTCGAGGACGGCCTGGGCGCAATAGAGTCGCACAAGCTTCATTAAGACGCTGTGTTGCAGACTTTGAAAGATGCCCAATTGTACGTCAACTTGCAAAAGTACGTCATAGGGGTCCCTGAGATACCTGTACTGGGCTGCATCGTAGGTACACATGGTGTACGAGCAGACCAGACAAGGTAAAATTGGTGAAGGAATGACCAATCCCACGGCATGTGAAGGATTTGCGTCAATTTCTAGGGCTCGCTAATTGCTTGCATAAGTATAGCAAGAATTATGCTGAGCAAACCAAACCATTATCTGACCTCATTAAAAAGGACGCAGAATGGGTTTGGCTAAAAGAACGAGAAGATGTGCTTACATCAGTGAACCCATCACTTGTAGAGGCACCGGTCTTGGTATTGCCAGACGCGGATAAGCTCTTTAGCGTCGTATGTGATGCGAGTAATTTTTCAATCAGCAGCGCGCTCATGCAGAAGGATGACGACGGCGTTGATCGTGTCATCTCTCATCAGTCCCGGCTTTTGAAAGCCGCGGAACTGAATTACTTTGTGCGTGACAAGGAGCTACTTTTCGTAAAAAATGTCTTGTTAACTTTCGCGGGCACCTACTGGGCACCGAACCATTTATGGTTCATACGGATCACGCATCACTGCGGACCGCAATAAACTCACCGCACCTCTCGCCTAGAATGGCAAGATGGCTCATATTCTTTTCTGAATTCAATTTCAAAGTTGAATATTAGCCGGGTAAGTCGAATATCTTGGCTGAGGCATTATCGCGCAGACCAGACTTCGAGGCAAGACACCAGGAAAGTGTGTATAATGCTAAAGCACAATCTGAGCCATTAACGCTGGCCGCCAATAAGGCCCACCACGTAAGGAGCTCGTTGGCCTCTGAAATACAAGAGAGCTACAGTCAGGACGAACATTGTCGTCTGCTGTCGGATCACTTTGGTGGACGAAAGGTTTCCCTTCCGTTACACCTAAAAGCTAAGCTAAGTCATTTTAGCTTCGGCGAGGGCAGGTCATGGCAGTAGCTGTCACCTTGTGATCCCTTGAGAATCTATGTGCATCATGACACAGATCTCAAGCTAATGATCCTTCATCAAGTGGGCGTCTGGCCCGTTAAACGACATTCTTACGAGTGTCAGGAATTTTGGTGGCCACACCTATATAGACGGGTGGCCAACTATATTCACTCTTGCGAACAGTGTCAACGCTTTAAGCCTGCACCGTCCAGCACTGCACCACTGAAGCCGCTACCGATTCCAACGGATTTTGGCATGCCGCCCGATCATAAGGGTCGGACGGGGCTCGTCGTCTTTGTAGACAGACCGAGCAAGATGGTGCATTTAGCACCATTTTAAACATCGATTACAGGCAAGGAGACAGCTGTCTTGTTCCTGATCATGTTTATCGACTACGAAATATACTCAATCACTCCACCAACGGCACGGGATGCCCGAGTCCATAGTATCTGACCGGGATCGACGTTTTATGTCAGGTTCTGGCGACATGTGTTCAAGCCCCACATGTCGACCGCAGATCATCTCCAGACCGATGGCCCAACAGAACGTGCCAATCGGGTCCTGGCGGATGTCTAACGCACGATAGCGACTCCTAAAAAATGGAGCAAACACATTTTCTTTGAGGAGTTCGCTATCAATAACAGTGTCCACGCCAGTACGGGTGAGACGCCGTTTTCAATAAACGGACTGCGCCATCCTCGGGTGCCAGTCTCGTTTGTGCGCAGCTTGAGTGTTAGTGAGGGAGGACCCCTCAC
>NC_090613.1:6508578-6536382 GCF_004359215.1 Bremia lactucae
GCTAGGTAGCAAGCTCCACATTTCGACCTCAGATCATCCCCAGACCGATGGCCAAACAGAACGTGCCAATCGGGTCGTGGCGGATGTCTTACGCACTATAGCAACTCCCAAAGAGTGGAGCAAGCAATTGACCTTTGTGGAGTTCGCTATCAATAACAGTGTCCACGCCAGTTCGGGTGAGACACCGTTATTTACTAACGGACTGCGCCATCCTCGGACGCCAGTCTCGTTTGTGCGCAGCCCGAGTCTTAGTGGAGGAGGGCCCCTCACTATGCTCGGTGCGAAAGAGGGACATAGTTTCGTCAATATGACGATGACCCGCGAGCGTATCATGTCAACGGCAGAACCTTGCCCTAGTGATCCTACCAGTTTAGCAGTGGTCAATAGAAATACGTCCTATGACCGACCTTCCGGCGGTGTCATAGGCGTGTATGATGCTAAAAGCGTTAGCGAGGCTCAACGCTATGTAGACGAGCGATCAGCCATCACACGAAAAGCCCGTGTCGCTATGGCAAGCGCATAGGACAAAGAAAAAGAATATGCAGACCGAAATGGTCGCAAGAATAATGAACGCTTTAAAGTGGGAAAAATGTACTATTAAGTACTGCCACTTTACCTAAAAATGCAATTTCCATACTACCTGGAGGTACTACGAAATTGTTGCCGCGTTTCATTAGGCCCGATACGGTAGTAGAAAAGGTTGGAGACCTAAATTATAGACTCACCCTTACCCCGTTTATGAAGACGCACCCCGTATTTTACGTGGGTCGTCTGAACCGGTATGTAGACCCAAATGAGGTCTTAGGCCCTATCCGTCTAAGGAGACCGATGGCGACGCCGACTGTGAGTCGAGCGTCGTTCGGATGGGGGGTATAGAGAATGGCGAAAAACATTCAGCCAACCGACTCCATCGACCACGAAAAGGACTCGGAAAACGAGAGATCCAACGCGCATAATGCGGGTCCCTCAGCATCAGCTTCTCGAGCATGTCAAGCAGAAGTTTCAGGCGTTCATAACCCTGACGATCTTTCGCGCGGACATCCTGAAGATCCGAGGTCAGTCGCGAGACTTGACCCTCGAGATCCGCAATTCGTCGTCCGGCAGCGCTTAACGCCTGCGGCTGAACGGGCGAAGGTAAGGCAGCCGCGAGTTAGGTGGGCGAGATCGCCACTCCTATCGGGCGCTGCCTGCACTGATGTATGCGGGTGGGAATCAACCGCTTCCTTGTTGGAAGGTTGCTGGCTCACTGATCCGTGAGGCAAAGATATCAGATCCTCGTCCAATGAAAAGGTTACCCGAAGAGTTTCGACGCTTGGGATCGGATCGATACCCTACATATTGATGTGCCCGGCTGGCGAAATTAATTCGCTGCGACCGCTGTTTCATCGCATCGGAATGCGAATGAATGCGCCGCCTCGTATTGGTCAGGCGTTTCATATGACCGCAACTCGACCGGAATCGGGAAAATATGCCCAACATTAGGAGGGATGACGCCTAACGTCAATGAATGCTAGCGTCATCAGTTACGCGACGTATCTAGAAAGATACGCTCGCAATACATATTAGTGTTATCTACAGAGATGATTTATTTGATTGGTAGAAATAAGTATTTAATACGATTAGATAAATCAGTTTTAAAATTACTTCTTGGTTGGCAAGTGCGCACGAGGAGTTGGATTACCGCTCCTACGACGACACTATACCAAAGGACTTAGTGCGTTGGGTGAGGTCACTAAGGCGCCCATTGCAACTACCTCACTGCACTAGAGAAAACGATCAAACCGCTTCGCCTCTGTGCTAGAGTGTGTGCTTAAGTAGAGCGTGTCCGCAATAACACGTGCCCGCCCACCATACCAGAAGCTTAATATTGGAAAATATTGAAATGTTTAAGTTCCTACGTGACGATAATATTATGTACTGACTTTTATGTATTGATATTAAACAATGTGTTGAGACCCCTTGCGACCGTCCATTCGCGCGTCTAGCAGCGATTGGCGGAATTAATTTTATGACTGACATGAACTAGTGATCAGTTGTAGTCGAGCACGTCTATTACGACCACGCTCTACTTAACCCATACGTTAGCATTGCGAGGGAGGGTTTGACCGTCTTCTCTCACGTGCAGTGAGGTAGTTGGTGGGCGCGTAAGCGACCTCATCCAACTAACTATATAAGCGTTAGCTTAAGGTACGTCACGGGAGCGGTAATCCGGCTCCACGTGCGCACTTACGAACTAGGAAGTAGTTTTTAGGCTAGTTTATCTTTAATATATTTTTTAATATAAAACCTTTTCACCCAACCAATAGATGCCATCTCTGTAGATGTGCATCTCTAACTGGCGGGCATATTTATTCCAAATACGTCGTCTCGCAGATGACGCCAGTCCCAGACGTCATGATTTTTAAGGTGAACGCACCTGTGTGCATCACATACACAAGAGTGGATCACTACGTGAACCTTACCCGAGTGACAGGTCAATTACCGTACACGAGTTAATTTAATCTTCTAGTTAAGTAAACTTAACGAGCGTGTAGCATTAGGCAGATAGCTCGTTACACCACCCACACCTTATAAGAATGATCTTACATTTTATTTGTGATGATCGTTAAAGGAAAGAACGAGGGATACGAGCCGTCTACGACGCGCCGCTTAAGTTTCTTATTCACTCCTTCAGCGACCAGTGTGTGCCTTAACTATAATGTCATCACACGGCGCTTCCTCATGCCACCTTTAAGGGGCAAAGCTGTTGGGTCGTCTGCAAATACACCCACACAACCACGAACAAAGCGCACGCGCAGCGATAAAACGCTGCCGGCGCCTAGTGCCACAGCTCCAACGCCGACAGACGCTGGTGTCGCGCTGTTAACTGGGTTGAACGATCCATCCCACCTGCGCAGTGAGGATGTAGATCCGTCGCTCATTGTTGACTACAATGGAGTCGACACCGCTGCCATCACATCACAGTAGTGATGAGCACAGGGAATTAATGGGGAAGAGTGATGGCGCTAAGTTGCTTATCCAAACTTCACTCATTGCTTCTAACATGGAGACGCCCAACGTTGCGAAGGCAATCTTGCCTAACATCAACAAAGCAACTGTATCGTCGTCTGCGCTAGCTATCGCAGCGACCATTTATGAGAGCGCTGCCCACAAAGGTGAAGCAGCTTCTCAGTTGGGTAGAACCACAACACCTGTCGTTCAGACCTTCATACACAAGGGTTTGACGCAGAAGAGCCTAAGCTTAAAGCTCCAGCGCGGCACGTGAACGTGTCCAGTCGGTGTCACAATTTAGCCGGATTGAACCCGACAATGCGACTGGTGGCATACTACATATGCCACCTCCAACCGAATGGCCTCGTTCGGATGGAACTAGTGCGTCGCACCCGATTATGCGACTGGTGGTATACTACATATGCCACCTCCAACCTAATGGCCTCATTCGGATGGAATTAGTGCGTCGCTCCTAGAGCGCGCTACTATAGACCGCTCATAACTATTATGGCGTCCACCATTTGTGGGAAGCTCAAGGGAAATCACCTGGCCGTGTTTCCCCGATCACGGTCGTGTTGCGTTCAAATAAAACAACCGACCAATACGAAGCAGAATTTCTGCGCCGTTCTCAGCCACGTAGCAATGTGGCTAAACAACGGTCGCAGCGAATCAACTTCGCTCGCTTGCGTGTGAGAGATATCATGGGTGGTACTGAAACTCTGTTTCTTTTCAGCACGCTACTCCTGCTGGTTCATTTGGACATAGCGGGGTGACAACTGGTGCTACTTCTCATAGCAGACATTAGGCCCGGTGCGTCGACGCACAGAGCGTCAACCGTTCCCAAGAGTCGAAACTCTTCGGGTATCCTCTCCATTGATCGAGTATCTGAAGCTTATGCTTCACGGAGCGGTGGGCAAGCAGCCTTTCAACAAGAAAGCGTTGGTTCCCACCAGCACCCACCAATACCGGCGGCGCCCGATAGGAGTGGCGATTACGCTCACCTACTCGTAGCAGCCTATCCTGCTTCCATTCAGGCGCAGAGCGCTGCTGAACGACGCTCGACTCACGGTCGGCATCACCATCGGTCTCCTTAGACGGATGGGAGTATGTGATCTCTTTTAGATCAAAATACCTTTTTAGACGACCCACGTAAAAGACGGGGTGCGGCTTCATATACGATGGGAGTGTGAGCCTACAAGTAAGGTCTACAACCTCCTCGACCACCGTAAACGGCCCGATGAAACGCGGCAACAATTTCGTAGTATCTCCAGATAGTACCAAGACTGCATTTTTAGGTAGGGTAGCAGTACTTACTAGTACTTTTTCACGTACTCTAAAGCGTTCATTGTTTTGCGACCATTTTGATTGGCATATTGCTTTTGCTTGTGTGTGCGATTGCGATTGCGTCAAGAAATTTTCGTGTGATGGCTAATCGCTCATCCACAAGCGTTGAGCCTCGCTCACGCTTTAAGCATCAAACCCGCCTATGACACCACCAAGAGGTCATAGAGTCGCACAAGCTTCATTTAGACGCTGTGTTGCAGACTTTGAAAGATGCCCAATTGTACGTCAACTTGCAAAAGTACGTCATAGGGGTCCCTGAGATACCTGTACTGGGCTGCATCGTAGGTACACATGGTGTACGAGCAGACCAGACAAGGTAAAATTGGTGAAGGAATGACCAATCCCACGGCATGTGAAGGATTTGCGTCAATTTCTAGGGCTCGCTAATTGCTTGCATAAGTATAGCAAGAATTATGCTGAGCAAACCAAACCATTATCTGACCTCATTAAAAAGGACGCAGAATGGGTTTGGCTAAAAGATTGAGAAGATGTGTTTACATCAGTGAAGCCATCACTTGTAGAGGCACCGGTCTTGGTATTGCCAGACGCGGATAAGCTCTTTAGCGTCGTCTGCGATGCGAGTAACTTTTTAATCAGCAGCGCGCTCATGCAGAAGGATGACGACGGCGTTGATCGTGTCATCTCTCATCAGTCCCGGCTTTTGAAAGCCGCGGAACTGAATTACCCTGTGCGTGACAAGGAGCTACTTTTGGTAAAATATGTCTTGTTAACTTTCGTGTGCACCTACTGGGCACCGAGCCGTTTGTGGTTTATACGGATCACGCATCACTGCGGACCGCAATAAACTCACCGCACCTCTCGCCTAGAATGGCAAGATGGCTCACATTCTTCTCTGAATTCAATTTCAAAGTTGAATATTAGCCGGGTAAGTCGAATGTCTTGGCTGAGGCATTATCGCGCAGACCAGACTTCGAGGCAAGACACCAGGAAAGTGTGTATAATGCTAAAGCACAATCTGAGCCATTAACGCTGGCCGCCAGTAAGGCCCACCACGTAAGGAGCTCGTTGGCCTCTGAAATACAAGAGAGCTACAGTCAGGACGAACATTGTCGTCTGCTGTTGGATCACTTTGGTGGACGAAAGGTTTCCCTTCCGTTACACCTAAAAGCTAAGCTAAGTCATTTTAGCTTCGGCGAGGGCAGGTCATGGCAGTAGCTGTCACCTTGTGATCCCTTGAGAATCTATGTGCATCATGACACAGATCTCAAGCTAATGATCCTTCATCAAGTGGGCGTCTGGCCCGTTAAACGACATTCTTACGAGTGTCAGGAATTTTGGTGGCCACACCTATATAGACGGGTGGCCAACTATATTCGCTCTTGCGAACGGTGTCAACGCTTTAAGCCTGCACCGTCCAGCACTGCACCACTGAAGCCGCTACCGATTCCAACGGATTTTGGCATGCCGCCCGATCATAAGGGTCGGACGGGGCTCGTCGTCTTTGTAGACAGACCGAGCAAGATGGTGCATTTAGCACCATTTTAAACATCGATTACAGGCAAGGAGACAGCTGTCTTGTTCCTGATCATGTTTATCGACTACACGGGATGCCCGAGTCCATAGTATCTGACCGGGATCGACGTTTTATGTCAGGTTCTGGCGACATGTGTTCAAGCCCCACATGTCGACCGCAGATCATCTCCAGACCGATGGCCCAACAGAACGTGCCAATCGGGTCCTGGCGGATGTCTTACGCACGATAGCGACTCCTAAAAAATGGAGCGAACACATTTTCTTTGAGGAGTTCGCTATCAATAACAGTGTCCACGCCAGTACGGGTGAGACGCCGTTTTCAATAAACGGACTGCGCCATCCTCGGGTGCCAGTCTCGTTTGTGCGCAGCTTGAGTGTTAGTGAGGGAGGACCCCTCACTACGCTCGGCGCTAAAAAGGGACACATTTTCGTCAATATGACGATGAGGGTATTATCTCAAAGATACAAAATTGCACGAGTGACCCTGCTGGTTTGGCAGCGATCAGTATGGAATCACGGCAAGGAATGCCTGCGCTCCCAAATAATAACGATGTTTTTACTGACATCTACTTCCTATTGCGCCCAGGCCGTCCTCGACCCTACTATGCACAAATACATCGTCAAAGTAATGGAGCGCGTAGACACGGTGCTGACGCATCACGTCAGCCACGCTCGGTTAAATGTCGCCGGTACGTTTTTCAAACCTAGATGCATCACAAGCCACTCCCAAAGCATACCGCTTGGGGTGCTTACAACTGTCCTGGCTACATCGGACTCTATCATGAGTATCTGATAGTAGCCACCCTTTAGATCCAACGCGGAAAAGATAGTTGACTTTCTCATGGAGTTCAACAAAACATCTTTCCGCGGGATTGGCGTTTGCGCCGGTATGGTTGCCGTGTTCAGCTAATTGTAAGCATGAACCACGCACCATCTACCTGTGATTTTACGCACACAAAAGGTCGGGCTGCAGTGAGGCGATTTACTCTCACGCACATGTCCCGCCTTGGCGCGCTTGTCGAAGAGCTGAACGATATAATAGACTTGTTCTTTCGGCAACAGCCATCGCCTAGTCACACAACACTTGGTAGATCAATCTTGTGCCCCTATCTGCTGGTAGGCGGCTCGACACTTGTTCTGGGAACACATCGCGATGTTTCCACAGAACCCCAAAAAACGGACTGTTTCTCAAGGCATCCCAACCTTAGCAGCGAACTGTTTCTTTTTGTCCGTTTTCAGGACGCTCCCATCCATTGTGAACGTCGAGCAACAGTCCACCAAGTTCTCTTCTGGAACTGGTGTGATTATTTCGTGAATATTTCCTTCCTTTAATTTGGCAAGGAACAGATCCCATGACATCTCCGGTAGATTTACTATCTCCTCGGCAGTTTTAAGGACTTGCCGGAGCACCTCAACTGATGATGCCTTCGCAATTTATTCTTTGACGGCCTCGAACACCTCGTTCGAAGGCCCGTCCTCTTTATTAGAGACTAATCCAAAGGTCACTCGTTTAGACGGGCTTTTGATCGTCCTAATCTGTCGGGTGCTCGTTCTTCGAGTAACCACGACCTTTGACTGGGTAGCGGGTGCCGTTGCTCTCCTGGCTAACGCACCCCTTCCAACCGCACCAGGCTAAGACCCTATGCCGGTTTATGCGACGCTTGACTTCCTGTCAGTTCGCCGTCTACTGCCATAGACTCTCGGCTCTGTGCAGGACTATGGGACACATGACTACTTGTCATTACCCCTTTCACCAGTCTCCACGAGCTAAGGTAGGAATTGGTGACGTTTGACATCCGTCAACGCACCTCAACTGTGTTCGATACAACATACGCCTCTCGCAGTAGCACATCTTTCCGGTGTCCTGCGTAGAGCTCGCTACTGTGCGTGTACGCCAGTCTATTCATGGTTGGTGATTTGCCAACGATAGCATGGCTAGGATGAGGTCATACGGTCTAGCACTAAGCACTTCTCTTAACAAGAGAGTCACTAGAATCGAAGGCGATTTCTTCTGGAGCTCACTCAGACTCTACGAGCGCGATGTTCGCTAAACGAACGGTCGCCTCTTCTCGCTTGCCATTCTGGCAAAGCGACTCAAACANAGGAGTGGCGATTACGCTCACCTACTCGTAGCAGCCTATCCTGCTTCCATTCAGGCGCAGAGCGCTGCTGAACGACGCTCGACTCACGGTCGGCATCACCATCGGTCTCCTTAGACGGATGGGAGTATGTGATCTCTTTTAGATCAAAATACCTTTTTAGACGACCCACGTAAAAGACGGGGTGCGGATTCATATACGATGGGAGTGTGAGCCTACAAGTAAGGTCTACAACCTCCTCGACCACCGTAAACGGCCCGATGAAACGCGGCAACAATTTCGTAGTATCTCCAGATAGTACCGAGACTGCATTTTTAGGTAGGGTAGCAGTAGTTACTAGTAATTTTTCACGTACTCTAAAGCGTTCATTGTTTTGCGACCATTTTGATTGGCATATTGCTTTTGCTTGTGTGTGCGATTGCGATTGCGTCAAGGAATTTTTGTGTGATGGCTAATCGCTCATCCACAAGCGTTGAGCCTCGCTCACGCTTTTAGCATCAAACCCGCCTATGACACCACCAAGAGGTCATAGAGTCGCACAAGCTTCATTTAGACGCTATGTTGCAGACTTTGAAAGATGCCCAATTGTACGTCAACTTGCAAAATACGTCATAGGGGTCCCTGAGATACCTGTACTGGGCTGCATCGTAGGTACACATGGTGTACGAGCAGACCAGACAAGGTAAAATTGGTGAAGGAATGACCAATCCCACGGCATGTGAAGGATTTGCGTCAATTTCTAGGGCTCGCTAATTGCTTGCATAAGTATAGCAAGAATTATGCTGAGCAAACCAAACCATTATCTGACCTCATTAAAAAGGACGCAGAATGGGTTTGGCTAAAAGATTGAGAAGATGTGTTTACATCAGTGAAGCCACCACTTGTAGAGGCACCGGTCTTGGTATTGCCAGACGCGGATAAGCTCTTTAGCGTCGTCTGCGATGCGAGTAACTTTTTAATCAGCAGCGCGCTCATGCAGAAGGATGACGACGGCGTTGATCGTGTCATCTCTCATCAGTCCCGGCTTTTGAAAGCCGCGGAACTGAATTACTTTGTGCGTGACAAGGAGCTACTTTTGGTAAAATATGTCTTGTTAACTTTCGTGTGCACCTACTGGGCACCGAGCCGTTTGTGGTTTATACGGATCACGCATCACTGCGGACCGCAATAAACTCACCGCACCTCTCGCCTAGAATGGCAAGATGGCTCACATTCTTCTCTGAATTCAATTTCAAAGTTGAATATTAGCCGGGTAAGTCGAATATCTTGGCTGAGGCATTATCGCGCAGACCAGACTTCGAGGCAAGACACCAGGAAAGTGTGTATAATGCTAAAGCACAATCTGAGCCATTAACGCTGGCCGCCAATAAGGCCCACCACGTAAGGAGCTCGTTGGCCTCTGAAATACAAGAGAGCTACAGTCAGGACGAACATTGTCGTCTGCTGTCGGATCACTTTGGTGGACGAAAGGTTTCCCTTCCGTTACACCTAAAAGCTAAGCTAAGTCATTTTAGCTTCGGCGAGGGCAGGTCATGGCAGTAGCTGTCACCTTGTGATCCCTTGAGAATCTATGTGCATCATGACACAGATCTCAAGCTAATGATCCTTCATCAAGTGGGCGTCTGGCCCGTTAAACGACATTCTTACGAGTGTCAGGAATTTTGGTGGCCACACCTATATAGACGGGTGGCCAACTATATTCACTCTTGCGAACAGTGTCAACGCTTTAAGCCTGCACCGTCCAGCACTGCACCACTGAAGCCGCTACCGATTCCAACGGATTTTGGCATGCCGCCCGATCATAAGGGTCGGACGGGGCTCGTCGTCTTTGTAGACAGACCGAGCAAGATGGTGCATTTAGCACCATTTTAAACATCGATTACAGGCAAGGAGACAGCTGTCTTGTTCCTGATCATGTTTATCGACTACGAAATATACTCAATCACTCCACCAACGGCACGGGATGCCCGAGTCCATAGTATCTGACCGGGATCGACGTTTTATGTCAGGTTCTGGCGACATGTGTTCAAGCCCCACATGTCGACCGCAGATCATCTCCAGACCGATGGCCCAACAGAACGTGCCAATCGGGTCCTGGCGGATGTCTAACGCACGATAGCGACTCCTAAAAAATGGAGCAAACACATTTTCTTTGAGGAGTTCGCTATCAATAACAGTGTCCACGCCAGTACGGGTGAGACGCCGTTTTCAATAAACGGACTGCGCCATCCTCGGGTGCCAGTCTCGTTTGTGCGCAGCTTGAGTGTTAGTGAGGGAGGACCCCTCACAACGCTCGGCGCTAAAAAGGGACACATTTTCGTCAATATGACGATGAGGGTATTATCTCAAAGATACAAAATTGCACGAGTGACCCTGCTGGTTTGGCAGCGATCAGTATGGAATCACGGCAAGGAATGCCTGCGCTCCCAAATAATAACGATGTTTTTTACTGACATCTACTTCCTATTGCGCCCAGGCCGTCCTCGACCCTACTATGCACAAATACATCGTCAAAGTAATGGAGCGCGTAGACACGGTGCTGACGCATCACGTCAGCCATCGCTCGGTTAAATGTCGCCGGTACGTTTTTCAAACCTAGATGCATCACAAGCCACTCCCAAAGCATACCGCTTGGGGTGCTTACAACTGTCCTGGCTACATCGGACTCTATCATGAGTATCTGATAGTAGCCACCCTTTAGATCCAACGCGGAAAAGATAGTTGACTTTCTCATGGAGTTCAACAAAACATCTTTCCGCGGGATTGGCGTTTGCGCCGGTATGGTTGCCGTGTTCAGCTAATTGTAAGCATGAACCACGCACCATCTACCTGTGATTTTACGCACACAAAAGGTCGGGCTGCAGTGAGGCGATTTACTCTCACGCACATGTCCCGCCTTGGCGCGCTTGTCGAAGAGCTGAACGATATAATAGACTTGTTCTTTCGGCAACAGCCATCGCCTAGTCACACAACACTTGGTAGATCAATCTTGTGCCCCTATCTGCTGGTAGGCGGCTCGACACTTGTTCTGGGAACACATCGCGATGTTTCCACAGAACCCCAAAAAACGGACTGTTTCTCAAGGCATCCCAACCTTAGCAGCGAACTGTTTCTTTTTGTCCGTTTTCAGGACGCTCCCATCCATTGTGAACGTCGAGCAACAGTCCACCAAGTTCTCTTCTGGAACTGGTGTGATTATTTCGTGAATATTTCCTTCCTTTAATTTGGCAAGGAACAGATCCCATGACATCTCCGGTAGATTTACTATCTCCTCGGCAGTTTTAAGGACTTGCCGGAGCACCTCAACTGATGATGCCTTCGCAATTTATTCTTTGACGGCCTCGAACACCTCGTTCGAAGGCCCGTCCTCTTTATTAGAGACTAATCCAAAGGTCACTCGTTTAGACGGGCTTTTGATCGTCCTAATCTGTCGGGTGCTCGTTCTTCGAGTAACCACGACCTTTGACTGGGTAGCGGGTGCCGTTGCTCTCCTGGCTAACGCACCCCTTCCAACCGCACCAGGCTAAGACCCTATGCCGGTTTATGCGACGCTTGACTTCCTGTCAGTTCGCCGTCTACTGCCATAGACTCTCGGCTCTGTGCAGGACTATGGGACACATGACTACTTGTCATTACCCCTTTCACCAGTCTCCACGAGCTAAGGTAGGAATTGGTGACGTTTGACATCCGTCAACGCACCTCAACTGTGTTCGATACAACATACGCCTCTCGCAGTAGCACATCTTTCCGGTGTCCTGCGTAGAGCTCGCTACTGTGCGTGTACGCCAGTCTATTCATGGTTGGTGATTTGCCAACGATAGCATGGCTAGGATGAGGTCATACGGTCTAGCACTAAGCACTTCTCTTAACAAGAGAGTCACTAGAATCGAAGGCGATTTCTTCTGGAGCTCACTCAGACTCTACGAGCGCGATGTTCGCTAAACGAACGGTCGCCTCTTCTCGCTTGCCATTCTGGCAAAGCGACTCAAACAGTGCAGGTCTCTTTCTTAGAGCCGCGAGTTTTTCAAATTTTCTGTGATGCACCCGAATCCACTAGGAGGGTCATCACCTGGCCATGGCCTCGTATTTGAGCGCTATAAACCAGCAGGTTGAGGTCCGAAATTTCGAGACCTCAGGGTATATGCTACCCATTTGTTCGATAATACTGAACTTAGGGGTGGCTCCAGAGTCCGTGTCAGCAGGGCGTCCCACCCCTACTGCGCTCCTGCATTTCCCGACCCCTCAGTGGTCGATGCAAAACTCATGCGTCTCGCACGCTGGTTCTTGCTACCGCCCTTTGGGAAGAAGATCCTTTTGCTGGGCGTCTTTACACCAGCAAGGACCCTGGCATAGCAGCGAGCCATCATATGGCCGCGCTTGCCGCATTTATAGCAGACAACGTCTGCATTGCTTAACTCCATGGGAGTGTCATGTTTTCGACAACAAAGTTTGCCAGTGGTAATTATCTCTGATCGAGACCCCCATTTCACGTGCAAATCTGCAAATTGATTTTTGAGAGCTTGGCACCAGATTGTGCATGTCCATCGCGTACCATCCGCAGACCGATGGTCAAACTGAGCGTGTCAATCGCGTCATGCTCTTAGTGGTGAAATTTGCGCTATATAACGCTGTCCATGCCTCTACAGGCTACACTCCGTTCTTTGTCAACGGTCTCACCCACCCATGCATTCCGTTAACCATACCACTACGTGGCTCAGGGTCGATGTTTTGTGCCTGCTCGTACTTATATTATACATGCGTGACATATTTTTTATTTATTAATTTTGGTCTATAATTTTATTTTTGATTACTTACTATATTTATTTATTTGGAATATTATATTTATTTATCGATTATTTTGATATATCATATTTATTTCCGATTATTTGGTATGTTTTTTATTTATTATTTATTTAATTTTTTATATTCCTTTTTATTTATTAATTATTTTGGTATATTTTTTATATTCCTATGATAAATTGAATTAAAATGATTTAATTAAAACCGTTAAATTCTTTTTAAGAAATTTTATTAATTAAAAGATAAGTCCATGCAATTCATTTCATGGAAAAGCATTCAAAACGCCGCTTTCGCTATTTTAATGCTTTTTGCATAATAATGTATTGCATGACTCAAGCATTATGTAACGAAGTATCCGTTCCATAAATATTATTACCTATAACTTGATAATAAAGGAGGATAGAGATTATTGTTTTTGCTCTTATGTTGCCACTATTACCATTTAACGTAATATTGTAGTGGCAATGTGACACTTCTGTTGTAATGGGCTAACTGCCTTATGTTACACGCCCGTTACGTTTACTTAACATGAAGGTCAATTAACTTGTGTAACGGTAATTGAACTGTCACTAGGGTGAGGTTCACATAGTGATCCACTCTTGTGTATGTGATGCACACAGGTGCATTCACATTAAATAGGATGACGTCTGGAAGTGACGTCATCTGCGAGGCGACGTACTTTGAATAAATATGCCCACCAGTTAGAGATGCACATCTCCAGAGATGGCATCTATTGATTGGGTGAAAATATTTTATATCTAATAATAATAATAAATACAAATCAGTCTGAAAACTACTTCCTAGTCCGTAAGTGCGCACGTGGAGCCGGATTACCGCTCCTGTGACGTAACTTAAACTAACCCTTATAGTTCGTTGGGTGAGGTCACTTTGCGCCCACCAACTACCTCTATGCACGTAAGAGAAAACGGTCAAACTGCTTCCTCACTGTGCTAAGGTGTGTGCTTAAGCAGAGCGTGACCGCTATAGATGTGCTCGCCTACACTTGGTAGCACTTGAAATCCTTTCTACGAACCGCATATCTGAGCTTAACGTGAGGATGAGCCTAAATATCGATTAGGCTCAATCCTCCTATCTCTCCAATCATCATCGGGAGTTGGCTGAGCATTTAGCGCAGGGACTTGGTGAACATGCCCTGGCCAGGCTCTTGAAAAGTCCTCCTGAGCAACACGTTGCTCAGTTGGAGCAGTTTAAGGCGTTCGTGCTCGGACAGCGAAGGGTCGCATAGAGCTATGCTGCGGCGGAGTCCATTACTCAGACTCAGGAGAGCTGAGGCATGAGCAGGCAAACTTGGGATCATGAAGAGGTATGGTTTAAGGCGTTGCTATTCAGCTTTACTATAGAACGAAGGAAAACCTACTAACTTGTCTTAAATCATTTGCATTAATTTTAATACATGTACTCTGTTTTTATGGCGAGGATACCCCATTTTTGGATGAAAAACCTCTAATTATCATGCACTATGTACTAGAGATAACGAAGCATACAAGCATGCATCCTTGCTCGGGCAGGTCCTACAATTATAATTAAACTGGTGGCACCTCCCGCACTTTCTGGCTTGGCGCTTTTCAATTCTTTCAGTTGCTTGTTGTGATGGGATCCGCTTCTTCTTTGGGTGCTTTTTTCAAAAATAGATAGAGCGTTGCATTTGAATGTATGCGAAAAGGCAAATTGCACAACGAAGAGACAGCCATGTTGCGTGCACACTGCCTTCTAGCGCCGTTTATCGCTTGATACAAAACGAACCGGACGGTTGCGTTTTCGATTGTATTCAATAACTGCTTCCATAATTTGCTTTTATTAGCGTAAAATTTATCCACGAAGAAGATGCTAGCTTGCTGTTGCTCGTCATCGCTATCCATCGCTGGTATAATTAATATGCAGCAAAAACATAATCGGTGATGTGTGGCCAGCAAGAGGTAGCGGGGGTGGGACATCAAAGTTTTGCAACATGCCATAATTATACATATTGAAGCATTAAAGATCATACAATAATTAGAATAGAATATGTGTCAAATATCGTCTGAACAGCAAAAAACGTAAATTGAACAGTCTTACAGAGTCTTAATCTACTCGAAAGTTTTTTGATTACGTGACTAGATTGAAGCATGCTAAAACTTCGTCGTATGCCTATGACAAATTTATTTGAATAACAACGCCTTCAATCCATATCTCTTCATGGTACCTTATCTGCCTCATGGCTAAGATCAAGTGTTGCATATCTCTTCATGATACCAAGCTTGTGTATACTCGTAGGTATATTATACATGCGTGGTATATATTTTCTCTATTAATTATTTTGGTATATTTTTTGGTATATATACTTTTTGATTATTTGGTATATAATTTTTACTTATTATTTTTTTTGGTAATTTTTTTTATATTCCCATTTATTGCTCAAATCATTATCTTGCAGTAAGCGGAAGTTAAGATTTGATATAGGTTAAGAATTGATAGGAGTTGGATATCTTGACGAAGTTGCGCTTCAACCGCAGAGTGAATAACGTATTTTTTATTTTTGGGTTTAAAATTCTTTAAGAAAAATGTTCTAAGCGGGGCTCAGTGACTCTCGCGCAATTTGTGTATGCATGCCAAATTGCCGGGTAGAAGACGACTGTGATTGCACAATGCACATGCGCCAGCCATTCACAAGCACCATTACGCCTTATTACAAATTCGCCTCCACTTCAATTTGTAGCAATTTAGACAATGTCCACGGGGAACACAGCCTAAAATTGCCAGCAAGATAAATAATACCTCACCCCAAATAAATAGCCAATGAGGAAGACCTTGAATAATGTCCGCCTAGCTTTTTATAAATACCAGAGCAGGGCGACTGGCGTCGTGTCTACTGCGTGGAACATTTGTTGTGTTTCAAATTGATAAGATCGTTAAAATGAAACTTAGACCGGACAAGTTGCTTTAATGCTCAACAAAAAAGAGCAAAAGTACGATAGAAGTCGAGGTTTTCGTTCAGCGAATCGCGGGGCTCAGTTTCCTCATTGGCAGTTGCAAGGATTATTTGGGGTGAGGTACGTTTACCAAAAAGCTGCAAATAATATTATCAAGTTTTTTCACCTTACTAAACTTGATAATATTATTCGCAGCTTTTTGCGCTGAGAACGCAAGCACACTTTCTGAAAAACATGCACCAGCTCATTGCACCGATGATGTGCTAAGATGGCAAGTATGACTTTATTGTTATCACAAATCAAGTCGCTTGATAATTTTTGTCACCTGCTTTACCCAACCGGTATGGGGCCTGTTTAAGGCGGGAAAGGACATAAACGCAATCTAGTTAATTAAAAAAAGGACCTCAATGCATTGTTGCTGCATGGAATTTTACCTAATCGCTTTAAGGTCAAATATTTAATTAACACTTGGCGTTGTTTAAGATACGTGACATTATACTTATAACACTGGGCGTTGGTACCGACAAATATATTATTATCTCCTTTCGTTGCGCGACCCTAACAACTTTGGCGGTAAAGAGCCTAAAAGTCCGCCTCATACTTAGGAGTGGGAGCGACATAAATATCTTGAGATAAGTGTCTGTTCTTTACGTAGAAGATTCTGTATATTACTAACCCTTTTAACCAATCCATGTCGAGGACGAGGATCAGTGACCCTGGTCCTGTTGCTACGTCGTCACTGTGCCGCCACGTAAGACAACGACATTCGCGGTCCTTCTTCACTATCGACACTTGCACACAAAAAGCCCGCACTTAAGTCTTTTGGAGCATCTTATCCGCTTTCGACTTTCAACCAAAAATGAATGATGGTGCGCCTAAACGGCCTCGTCATCGCGATTGCCTTAACCTTCTAACCTTTTTCGCTGTTTCTAGAGGAGCGCAAGGCATTAGCCGAGTCTCGTGGCCGTGTCGCCAACCTGCGCGCTATGTTTAATAAAGGTGTTGTCACGAACGTGGAACCTCCGGCTTGGAAGCGTCGCCCTCCTATTAAGCTTCCGACCGGGGACAAGAATGAGGAGACAAAGAAGATGTCGGATGTCAAACAAGGCTCCATCGACGTCGCCCAGCCAGACGTTTTAACGACCAAGGAATTACGCCCTCCTATAAGTAAGAAGTCATCGTATACGCTTTCTAGCGACCCCGCGTACAATCACGCGATGAAGCAAAATAAGTACGTACGGGCTGCGGAGCGGAAAGCCAATGAGTCGCAAACTCAGGGCGAGAGTGATGAGGAGGCGTCTGAGGCTGATAAAAGCCTGGAACAACATCGTCAAGTCCCATCCTACAGATCGCGTACAAAACAGCGTGAAAATTGGACCAATGCCGAGCAGCAGGGTAGCAAGCCATTGCGGACCGTGTCAGGAGGCAAAATGTATTTTGAGGAGCAGCTCGACGAGATTAAGCGTGTACATGAACAAACGCGACAAAGAGAGCAGGATGCTAAGGTGGCAGTCACGAAGAACCAGTACACTTCAACAGAGTTTGATCATGCATACGTCCGAACCAAGGAGATTGCACAGTTGGAAAAGGAAGCAGAAGGTAAAGCCAAAGCTGCCCTGTTAAAGTTTAATCAGCACGATATTTCGCATGAAATGAGTATGAAAAACGGTATGATGATATCTAAACATACTGACGGATCGGCAACCCCTCGAGGTAAGTCAGTGCCATTAAATTATGGCATCAGATATGTCTGATTTCTTTTGTAATGTAGCACATGTAGCCAAACGCTATCCTTTCACAGACCCCTCTGCACGAATTAAAAAGCCAAGGCCACAATCGATCAAGGCACTCGCGAGGTTTCAGGAACAACTGGGTACATTTTTGCTTTGCATGCGTCATACTAATTTAACAACTGACGATTGACTTCAGCTGAAAGTTATAAAGAGTCGGCTCGAAAAATGTCTATTGACTCGGTGGAGTCATTGGACTCGGTGAGAAAGCAGTCCCTCGATGGTAAGTACCGACTGATTCTAGTCATTGCACGATATGGTTATTATATGTCGCTTACCATGGGTGTAACTTGCTTTTGTTCGAGTAGAGCATGACTTAGAGCAAATAAAAGCTTCCGTTGACGACGCCAAACTTGACGTCAAATCAGCAGCTCAAAAGTTTGCCGAAATGGATCGGAAAGCTGGTAAGTTTAATGTGCAGCTTGTTGATGTTGGAAGCATTTCGCTTGAGTTTAATGCCGTCATTAAAATTGTTCAATAGCTAATTTGGCCAAGCAGAACGAGAAGCCAATGACGTTTAATGGAACTCCATATGGTCATAGCGACCGAGCTTTTCGTATGAAAGAGAAAGACCGGAAAGAGAGGGAATTAAAAAATGATATGGCTATACGAATTCAGTCTCGTGAGCGTGGAAGGTTGGCTCGAAAAGCTTACAGCGAGAGACTTGAAGTATCAGGAAAGATCGCTGTAAGGATTCAAGCAAACTTTCGACGGCGTCAAGCTCAGAAACATTTTCAAATCCATCTACAACGACGTCAGCGAGAAGAAGCATGTGCTGTTGTTATTCAAAAACATGTTCGATGCCGTGCTCAACGAACTCGCTTTCAGGCTAAGCTTGTTGAAAGAAATGATGCCGCTGTATATTTACAATGCCTTATTCGCACCAGACAAGCTCAAGCTGCGTATAGAAATCAGATTAAGGCAGTGTGCAACATTCAAAATTTTATTGCACGAATGCTGGCAGGCCAGAAGGCTAAAAACGAGGTTTCTTACCTTCGCAAGGAGCGCAGTGCGGCGATTCTGATTCAGTCAGTGTTCAGAAGTAAAGCTGCCAAATCACGAGTTTTAGCTCGGCATACAGCAATAGTACGACTTCAGTGCGCTTGGCGTGGATTTAAGGCGCGGCAGTGTCGTAAGGTTCAAATGGCTGTTCAAGCTGCCGCACAGGAGGCTCAATTTGCGGCTCATAATAGTATGGCAATAACGATTCAAAGTTGCTGGCGCAGCTGTGTAGCTCGTTCCAAAGTATCTTTTCTGCGTGCTGAAGCAGCTAAGGCTGCTGTGGAGGAGGCTACTCGGCAGAAAAAATCAGCTGAGCTGGCACGTCAAAAAGAGGTTGCACGTTTGGAGGAACAGGCCCATTGTGAGGAGCTGGCTCGCGCTGAAGAAGAGACGCGTCAAGCTGAAATGATGGTCAGCAAGACAACGATGATTCAGTGTTGCTGGCGTTGTTTTGCTTCTCGTATCGTTGTTTCTGCTCTGCGTGCTAAAGTAGCTAAGGCTGCTGCGGAGGAGGCGACTCGTCAGGAAGAATTAGCTGAGCAGGCACGTCAAGAAGTGGCTGCACGTCTTGAGGATCAAGCTTGTTCCGAAGAATCGGCTCGTGGTGAGGAAGAGGCGCGCCGTGCTATGTTCGAAAATAGCATGGCAACAAAAATTCAGAGACTTTGGCGCTACTCCGGTGCTCTTGTGAATAACTCTACGGAGAATATTTCCCCGGAATTAAGAAGCTTAATGGCGTTAAAGATTCAGCGCAGATGGCGTTTGTTAGCTGCTCGGCATGACTTCGTACAACATCGGCAGGCAAGGCAAAAAGTAGCCGTTAAAGCACATAGTGCTGTGTTGATTCAAGTTGCATGGCGTGGTCGATCTGCTTGGAAAAAATCTGCAATTTGTCGGTCCCTGAATGATGCTTTAATCCAAGAGGCGACACAAAATTGTGGACAGCCTACACTAGCAGAGCTTCAGCTTTTAAGTCAAAGTGGACGATTCTCTAATCAGTCGAGTGACAGCGAAATAAGTGAAGATGAGTCAGAGTTTGAAGATGCTCCTAGTTCTGTGGATAATTTACTCGATTCAGTCTCGTGTCACCTCAAAGAAAGTGATACGACGGAAAAACATATCTCTAGTCCACCTTCTCGGACTCCGTCATTCTCTGATCCCAGCGATGCTTCATCTCAAGCGTCCTCGCTCTCGGTGGAATTGGGTTATGAGTTTTCCAACCCTGAATACCACTGGACGCTTAATGATGATAAAAGTGAAGCAAGCAGTGATTGCTTTGTAGATGCGATGGAAGAACACAAACCAACCGACTTTACACGCGTGGAAAATGAAACAAGCAACAATGACAACCCAATTCTCAACACGTCTCCGTGTATGACAAATCGCGATTTTCTGTCAGATGCCGCCTCCACAACTTTGCTAAAAAACGCAATTAACGAAGAAGCTGAAGAAAAGCTCTCTAGCATGATATCTGACTTCAATCGACCTTCGTCGGTTCGCTCTGACTCCTCCGTTCAGCAGGCGTCTGTTGTCGCAAACTCTCCTCGAGGCAGCAATTGCTCGAGTTCGCTTTGTAGCGTGTCTGCCACGATTCCGTATGCCACTCGCAAAGACTCGTACGCTGATTCATATACAGACTCACCTCGGACACGCGGCATTTCCAACGCTGACTCAGATGCCGACTCACCTCGATTACGCGGCGTTTCGTTTGCTGACTCAAATGTTGACTCACATCGATCCCGCGGTGACTCGTTCGCCGACTCATACGTAGCCTCGCCTCGATCGCGCAATAGTTCGAGTACTGATGTTTTTCGGTCTCGCAATAACTCGTGTGACGAAGCGCTCCGGTCCCGTCAAGACTCGTACGCTGATGTCCCTTTCAAATTAGATTTTGATGAGAACAATCTTAGTGACGAAGATAGTCACAATAGTCCCGGGAGCATCGACGCTGACAGCCCTCGTGAAAGCTTATCCGTCAGTGACTCGCCATTGCCCAACCATGATACGATTGAAATCGAGAAGGATGAAGAGCCTGAGGCAGAACGCGAACCTCGAAACAAAAGCAGCAGCCGATGGCGCGCCGCGTCCGTGCTTAACGCGCTTTCAAGTCGTCGGTCTAGCAAACAGTCCAGTTCCACCACTTCGTCCCTTGAAGACGAAGAGAAAGACATTGATCAAAAGAAGGCTCGTTCGGGCACTTTGCCATCCGTTGCTGCCAACGGACTGAGTTCTGTTGCTGGCCTGATCAACCGAAAGCTATCGGTCCAAACAAACAGTAATACCAGTAGCTCCAAGTCTAGCGAATACGACATAGAAGAGTCTACTGTGATTTCGCCACCAGCTTCCAAGAGCAGAACTCGGTTCGGTCGCTTTACTGCCCCGACTGTGTCCAAGCAGACGTTCACTGGTCGCTTTGGGTGGAAGAGCCAAAAAACTCGTCAAGGTATGAGCGACGAGGGCGGCGAGGAACGTTAAAACACCGCTGTCGCCAATTCGATCCGAATCTTGCTATATCCATCGCATGTATTATATAGCTAATTTAGACGTCCCATTTTGGCAAAATTTTCATGCAGAACAATATTCTATTACAAGTAAAACGCTTTTTTAATAGTAAGAGCTTTCTTAAACTAAGACCCATCAATCTCAATAACGCTACTTTAAATTTTATTATTTATTAGTTTCGCTACTTCATTTGTAACTGCTAGTGGGAATGCTACATCTGGTGGCGTTGATACTCTTATGGCGCAACTTATAGTAAAAATAGTTGAAATAGAATACATGCATGCATTACACTCGCATAACAATTGCTCGTTTACGTCCTTAAAATCTAAAAAAGGTGAGTTACATCACAGCCTGACGATGATGGCACAGGCTGCTGTCTTTTCAATTACTACTCGTTCTTTTACTCCCAGCTTAGAAAGCCAAACGTGGCTCCTTCAGCAAGTGGAAATAATTTATGCACAGAAGCGAAATTGGCCAAAATACAAAGTAGCCAATGCATGTACCGGCAAGCACATCGGTCGGGTAGTGGCGACCAAGTGCCACGCGTGAAAAGTTTATGACCAGACCCCAAATGATAACAATTGTAACAAGCAGCGATGGAGAAAGGCCGTAAAAGAATTGACGCAGAATCCACGGGTGATTTTGGGCCAGGTAGACAAGCATGGCCACTATAGCCCACACCCGCGTGGAGTGCCCAGACGGGAACGAGTGTTGATCTGGACCCACGAAGCGTACGTCTACCTGGTGAAACGGCGGTCGCTGGCGGCGAAAAATGAGCTTGAGGAGCATAATGGCTATGATGTCAACCGTAATGACACTGGAAAGAGCTGAAAGCAACAGTGTAGTGGCTGGCTCGAAAGGTCCAATAAGTCCAACAGCCCAGAGCAGCCCCATAAGAGGAGGAATCGTAAGAATCCACCTTGAAGATTATCGAAAAATTCAAAGTAGTCATTAAATTATTCTAAGAGCCGCAAAAAATACCAAACGTACAGAAAACCATCGCCCGTGTGCGAGAAAACTTCCCAACACAGACGTGGTGTCGGGTCACGGCCAAACCGCTGGTATAACTTGGTAGACCATACTAAATCATAGGCAAACAGCTTGTCAGTGAGGCTCATGGGGAGCTGACTCGGCTGTTCGAGATCTGCGCTAATTTCGTCTTCGTCAACTTGAGGGATGGAAACGTAGCCTTTCCCCCCCCCGCTGACGAGCAGAGACTGGCATGCGATTGGCCAAAATAAATATATGTGCCGCGCCGATCTGTCAGCACAAAAAAGTTATTTTGTGAATACAAAATAAGTGACTAATTTTGAGACAAGCAACAGGATTACATTCTGCAAGGAGTTAAGCATACGTATAGTCTTCTCATATTTAATTGTGCCTTTTAATGGGCAAGTGCGACATTTGCATGCCGCTTCGTTCAGGTAGTACTTTAAGATTGAAGTATGCAGCAGCTCCGACAAAGCCGTGCCAGCACCCGTGATAAACTCGGAATGGATCAGTATCGTCATTTAAACCTCGCACAAAGCACATAACGGCGAGGGCCATTAGCAGCAACCCTCGCCGAAATTGCTGGTAGTTGTACGATGGCATGCGCCTTCGTATTGCGAACGTCGCGAGCAACAACAAAAAACTACTGGCGACAGGAGTTACAGAGTTCCATTCGTCCCAAGGATTTTTCTCCTGAAAAACTAAAACCATGCCGAAAAAGAAATACTGCACATAGCGCTCTTTCAAAGGGCTTTGCAAGTCCATCAGATGAATGCTCCACACGACAAAGCTCATTATGGAACCGATGTTATCGAGTCGATGCCATTGACCTTCTGTCAGCCACAGTGGTCTATCAATGCTATCACACACGTGGTACATGAAACTGGTCGTCATTGTGAGCGTACCGATAAATGCCTGCGATATATTATGCAAGCCATCAGTTTGCGATAAAGTGATAATTTACTCTTCCTGGGCGTGGGGTACCTCAAAGACAAGCTGGCGGCGACAGAGGCTACATATCGCAGGAAGCATGCACAAGTTGGTAACTCCCGTCACGGCCAACAGCACGGACACCTCAAAAGTGCTTTTCATGATTAAAAAGAACGAGTGATATCAAGATTATTTTACCCGTTCGCCGTGAGGACCAATTCATACCATATTATAGTCAACAAAATTATTATTTTGTCATGTAGCAGAAAAGGTTGAACGTAAAATATTTATTTTTAATTTCTGGAGGAATCCCCACTCTCCGGGATTACATTTAATTAACAAAAGATTGTTAATTAATATATTATCTAAAAGGTAGATAATATTTTGAGAATATTACTTTACATGGTAATCTTCTAAAAGCTTATCCATTGGTAGATATAGACCATTATACTACTTTCTCAGGAGGTCGGAAGCAAGTCTTTCGCCTCTCTCCTCTCCACCATCTGTTGGGGATATCTGTCCTCATTTGGGTCTACATAATGTTTGAGATGACGAACGTTAAACATGGGGTGCGCCTTCATGTATGGCGAGAGAGTGAGCCTATAATTTAGGTCTCTAACCTCCTCGACCGGCAATAATTTTGTACTACCTCCAGGTAGTACATAAATTGCATTTTTCAGTAGAGTAGCAGAACTTGCGACCATTTCGGTCAGCATATTCTTATGTTGCCCTGGGCGCTTGCCATCGCGTCACGGACTTTACGTGTGATGGCTAATCGCTCATCCACAAAGCGTTGAGCCTCGCTCACGCTTTTGCAACTAACTTGCCTACGACACCGCCGAGAAATTGGTTATAGGACATTCTTTTGTTGACCACTGCAAAATTGGCAGGGTCACTAGGGCAAGTTTCTGTCGTTGACATGATACCCTCGGGGGTCATCGTCATATTGACGAAAGTATCTCCCTCTTTCGCCCGAGCGTAGTGAGGGCCCTCCCCCACTAAGACTCCGGTTGCGCACAAACGAGACTGGCGCCCGAGGATGGCACAGTCCGTCAATATAAAACGGCCACTCACCCGTACTGGCGTGGACACTGTTATTTATAGCGAACTCCACAAAGGACAATTGCTTACTCCACTCTTTGGGAGTTGCTATAGTGCAGGACATCCACCACGACCCGATTGGCACGTTCGGTTTGGCCATCGGTCTGGGGATGATCTGCGGTCGACATGTCGAGCATGCTACCGAGCAGCTCGAACACATGTCGCCAAAATCCAGACGTAAAACGTAGATCCCGGTCCGATTCTATGGACTCGGGCATCCCGTGTAGTCGGGAAACATGATTTAGGAACAAGAGAGCTGCCTTCTTGCCTGTGATCGGTGTTTTACATGGTGCTAAATGCACCATCTTGCTCGGTCTGTCTACAAAGACGACTAGCCCTGTCCGACCCTTATGATCGGGCGGCATGCCAAACATGAAGTCCAGACTTACTGACTTCCAACAGTTGGTTGGAGCGGTAGCGACTTCAGTGGCGCACTGCTGAACGGTGCACGCCTAATGCGCTGACACTGTTCGCAAAAGCGAATATAGTTGGCCACCCATCTATATAGGTGTGGCCACCAAAATTCCTCTGACACTCGTAAGAATGTGATTTACACGGCCCAGATGCTCACTAGATGGCGCATCAAGAAGCTCGTGAAGGATCGTCAGCTTGAGTTCTGTGTCATGAGGCACATAGATTCTCAAGGGATCACAAGGTGACAGCTGATGCCATATCAGGCCATCGCTGTAGCTAAAGCGATTTAGTTAGCTTTCGGATGCGACGGAAGGGAAACCTTTCGTCCACCGAAGTGATTCATCAGGGATCTGTTCCTTGCCGAATTAAAGGAAGGAAAGATCCACGAAATAGTTGCACCAGTTTCAGAAGAGAACTAGTTGGACTGTTGCTCGTCGTCCACAATAGACGAGAGCGTCCTAGAAATGGACAAAAAGAAGCGGTTCGCTGCTCGAGGCTGGCATGCCTTGAGAAACATTCGTTCTTTGAGGTTCTGTGGAAACATCGCGATGTGTTCCCAGAAGAAGTACCGAGCCGCCTACCATCAGATAGCGGCATCGGGCACGAGATAGACACCACACCTAGCACCAAGTATTGTGTGACCAGGCAATGGCCGTTGCCAAAAGAACAAGTCGATTATATCGATGAGTTCTTCGACACAACATCTCCGGGTTGTTTACTATCTCCTCGGCAGATTTAAAGACTTGCCGGAGCACCTCAACTGAGGATGCCTCCGCAATTTCGTCTTTGACGGCCTCAAACACCTCGTTCGAAGGCCCGTCCACTTTATTTGGGACTGATCCAAAGGTCACTCGTTTAGACGTGTCTTTGATCGTCCTAATCCGTCGGGTACTCGTTCTTCGAGTCACCACGACCTTTGACTGGGTAGCGGGTGCCGTTGCTCTCCTGGCTAACGCACCCCTTCCAACCGCACCAGGCTAAGACACTATGCCGGTTTATGCGACGCTTGACTTCCTGTCAGTTCGCCGACTACTGCCATAGGCTCTCGGCTCTGTGCAGGACTTCGGGACATATGACTACTTGTCATTACCCCTTTCACTACCCCAGTCTCCATGAGCTAAGGTAGGAATTGGTGACGTTTGACATCCCGTCAACGCACCCTCAACTGTGTTCGACACGACATCAGTTGCACATGCCTCTCGCAGGAGCACATCCTTTCCGGTGTCCTGCGTAGAGTTCGCAACTGTGCGTGTACGCCAGTCTATCCATGGTTGGTACTTTGCCAACCATGGCATGCCTAGGATGAGGTCATACGGACTCTCCATTCCTAGCACTGTGAACTTCTCTTTACAAGAGAAGTCACTAGAATCGAAGGCGAGTTCTTCTTAAGCTCCCTCATACTTAACGAGCGCGCCGTTCGCTAAACGAACGGTCACCTCTTCTCGCTTGCTATCCTGGCAATGCTACTCAAACATCGCCAGTCTCTTTCTCAGAGCCGCGAGTTTTACAAAATTTGTGATGCACCCGAATCCACTAGGAGGTTCATCACCTGGTCATAGTTTCTTACTTGAGTGCTATAGACCAGCAGGTTGAGGTCCAAGATTTCGAGAACTCAGGGGCTATGCTACCCATTTGTTCGACAACTCTGAACTTAGGGGTAGCTTCAGAGTCCGCGTCAGTAGGGCATCCCGCCCCTACTGCGCTCCTGTATTCCCCGACCTCTCAGTGGTCGAGGCAGAACTCATGCGTCTCGCACGCTGGTTCTTGCCATCGCCCTTTAAGAAGGGAGTCCTTTTGCTGGGTGTCTTCACACCAGCAGGGACCCTGGCATAGCAGCGAGCCATCATATGACCGCGCTTGCCGCATTTATAAAAGACCACGTCTGCATTGCCCAACTCCATTGGAGTCGCATCTGACCTCTCGGCCGACGGCTTATACCAAGCTGTCGCCGAGGCACTGTTGAAGGAGTGCTCCTCAACCAAGGCAATTTGGATTGCCTCTCCATCGTCGCCGGCACCTTTCTGAAAAGGGCCTGTCGCGGTGGGCCTTGCCGTAGTCCGTTCACAAACGTGGGCATCTTAATTTGCTCCGGAATCGGACCTTCGGTAATGGAAGCCGACAGCGAGCGCATCTCCTGCACATATTCTTGCAGAGATCGCTTTATCTGTCGCACCCCAACGAAGCGCGCCTAGAGCAACACTTCGTTGTTCGGCGGCTGGTACATGGCGCGAATATTTGTCTTTAAGATCGCTCACTAGGGAACGCTTTAAAGTCCACCATAAGCGACGAGTAAGCCCACTCTGAGGCCTTACCGCGCAGGTGCGACATGGCGTACGACACCATCCGGCTGTCGTCCTCGATGAGCTGCGCGATACCGCATTGCTCCACGGCTAAAAGCCAGTAGACAATCGTGTCCGCTGCAGTTCCTTCGAACTTGGGCGGGTCCATCCAAAAAGGCCTCGGGTGATGCGGCCGGGCAGAGAGCATCTCAACAGTCCTGTTAAGAGTCTCGCTCCGAGCCTGCTCATGCCTCAGATCATCCTGAGTCTAAGTGACGGACTCCGCCGCAGCATGGCCCTGTGGCTCGGACGCGGCCCTCCGCTGTCCGAGCACGAATTTTTCAAACTGCTCCACCTGAGCAATATGTTGCTCAGGAGGACGACCCAGAGCCTGGCCAGGGCTTGTTCACCAAGTCCCTGCGCCATAAGCCCTGCCAACTCCCGATACTGTTCGGAGAGGTGGGAAAAATAAGCCCAATCAATATTGAGGCTCATCCTCGCGTACATACGCAGAGATGCGGGTCGTGGGAAGGATTTAGAGTGCTACCAAGTTTAGGCGGGCACGTCGTAATGTGGCCACGCTCTACTTAGACACACACCCTAGCACAGCGAGGAAGCGGTTTAACTAGCTTCTTGCGTGCAGTGAGGTAGTTGAGGTGTTCGCCTTAGCGATCTCACCCAACGCACTAAGTACTCTAGTAAAGTGTCGTCACGGGAGCGGTAATCCAGCTTCTCGTGCACACTTAGTAAGTAGAAAGTAGTTTTCAGACTGATTTATATATAATCGCATTAAATATAAATACCTATTTTTACCAATCACAATGTCATCTCTGAAGATAACACTAATATGCATTGCGAGCGTATCTTTCTAGATACCCCGCGAAACGGATGACGCTAGGCGTCATCCCTCCTAATGTGATGCACCTACGTGCATCACATACACAAGGGTTAGTCACAAATGTGAACCACACCCGAGCGGTGGGTCAAAATACTTTATTTAAGTAATTGATCATCCCCTTAAGTACACCAAGTGTACTACACGGGAACTGTGTAACATTAGGGCAACTTTAGCCCGTTACAATACGTGCTGTGTTACTTTGCCCGTATGGCGCCGAGTACATGTTGTGTCTCCAGAATG
>NC_090613.1:6546484-6572215 GCF_004359215.1 Bremia lactucae
TCTATTTATTCCGCAGACTAATCAGCTGTAGAAGTAATCAAAGAGAGTTACAAGATAAGATAGAGATAAGAATTCATTTACATGTTTAGTATTAGGTTATAGTTAAGTCAGCATTTACAAAGATAGATTAAGAGACACTTAACTATAATATTACAGTATTCATTTTACCTTCTTAAGTTAACTTGTCTTAAGAGAAGTCTTCCTCTGCACGTACAGTGTACGTCACCTAACGTAAGGCACCACTCACAACTGAAGCAGTTTGAAGTGGACTTGTACTGAAACAGTACAAGTCGTAGTGCCCCGTTACAGTGTGTGTGGCTATTCATAAAGTAGTTTTTTTACTAATTGGTGACTTTATTTCGTCACCACGTCATGGTCATCTGGATGACATCTAAACGTTTTTTAAATTAAGAACACTTAAAACAATAAAGAATGTTGCGTTGCCTGAGTTGCTTCAGCCGCCATGGGACGACCAAGGACGATAATGAGCCAGCTTCCTCGAGCGCGCAGCTTGGTTTTAGTCGTAATAACAAAAAGGAGCTTAAGTTTGAAAGCGCATATGAGACTTTACGCCAGATTGGAGAAGGCAAAACTGGTCAAGTCTTTGTAGCCAAGAAAAAGCGGCCGCACTACCGCAGTCGTGCAAAGACTCTAGCCGAGCAACAGCAGCGCGAGCGCGAAGAGCGTAAATGTGACGAGGAGGTAGCCGTGAAGTTTGTACGGAAGGAATACCTATCGACGCCCAAACGCATTGAGGCGCTGCAGTCAGAATTGGCTATTTTAAAACGGGTGAAGCACCCTGGAATTCTCCGCTTGCGAAAGGTCTTTGAAGACGAAGATAAATTTGTTATTGTAACGGACAAAGCTACGGGTGGCGAGGTTTTGAATGCAATCTGCAGGTCAGGAAACCCACGAATTTGTGAGTGCGACGTGGCCGAAATTATTCGGCAGTTATTGAGTGTCCTAGCCTATCTGCACCTCAATGGAATTACGCACCGCGACGTGAAGCTAGAAAATATATTGTGCAAGACCGAGAATTTTCGCGGTGGTGTGCTGCTCATTGACTTTGGCTTGGCACACATGGGAACTGTCGGTGGGACTGAAATGACGGGTATGAATGGAACTCCTCACTACATGGCTCCTGAGATGTTTCACAAGAACGGATCCTACGGCTGTGCCATCGACCTTTGGTCACTCGGAGTTGTCACGTACATATTATTATTTGGGCAATACCCATTCGATGCGCGCTTTATGTCGCAAGTAGAAGACAAGATTATCAAGGGAGAGTTTAAGTATCCGAGCGAGCTCGAGCCGTTGGTATCTCCTCAGGCCAAGAAATTCATCGAATATTTGCTAGTACTTAACCCACGCGAGCGTCCACCTGCTGCGATGGCGCTGCAACATCCGTGGCTTCAGAAAGACTCTTCGCCAGCTATTCCTTTTCGAGATGAGCACGTAGCTGCACTTGTGAGTTTTTGTGCGGGCAAACATTCTTTTGAGCCTCCAGCACCCACAGAATACGTCCCACCCGAGCCTATTCCAAAGGAAGGCGTTGTCATCTATGTAGCATAGAAAGAGGGACTGTACCACATCATTAAAACTAATAGAGCACGATACAATAGTTTAATAAATCGCTAGCTCAATTTCTCGCAACACACCAATTGAGGGTTTTTATATGCAATGTAGCTGACTTGATGGTCAAAAAATATGAATGATCGTGTAAAGCACGAGCCCCGTGGCTCCCATGAGAACCGGGGCATCCATCGTATGGGGTGCTGTAGCCTCTGCGTAGGCCACGACAAATGGCAGAATGATCATAGTTAGCCACAGCTGCATTGGCGTCTCAAAATTGGTGTACTGAAGCGCTGGAAAGACAATGCCGGCCAAGAAAACACACGCGGAGCCTTCAAAGCTTCGCGTGTATTTACGCTTGGAGCAGCACGTGCTTGTCGAGTATTTATGCTTCCCAAATGCAATGCCTATTGGTTCTGCCAATCCGTCACCGATGCTAGTCACGAATACGAGGATAAAGACTAGGTCAGACTGCGTCGTCCGGGCGAATAGCCAGCGGAAGAACAGCAGTACGAAGAGACCTGGGAAGATATTTCCCGCTACAATCCACTTAAGCGTATGCGGTCGGTCCTCCGGTCGATCAAGTGAATTGAATTGCAGCATAAAGAGCGTCGAGCGCTCCCGAATAGGTTTTATTAGAAGCAAGAAGCACAAGAGAGTCACAAAATCCCCCCATGCCAGTGCCACCGGACCACTGCAAGCAGGGCACGACTCTTCGTCAGGTTTGACCAGCAGCGGCACGAGATATGCCGCAAGCAGCTGAAACTTTCTTGTGTAATTGACTTTAAACGCTGAATTGCGCTCTGTGATGACGTACCCAGCCTCATCAACGATGCAGAAGAAACGACAGATAATGCCTCCTAGAGTGGATACGCCCATCATAATGAGAACTTTTGGCAGCAAATAAAACCAAAAACTTGTGTTGTTCCAGAGCTCGGGCTCTATCAGCGTCGTGAATCCAGTGAGAAACGCAGCAAAGAGCATCATACCCACGAGGAATACAAAATCAAAGGTGCGCGTCCAGCGCGTATCGTATCGACCGGCAACCTGACCAGCGTAAATAAGGTCGTTCGAGTCGCCATCGTACTTATAGCTGTCGTCATCCATCCCAACACTACCATACGTTGGCACTTGTTTCGGCAATCGGAACTTAGGGCCTGACTTGGGGCGCCAAAGCACGCGTAGCACAAATACAATCGCTAATAGCGAACCCACTGGGAGTCCAAGCAGCAGCGAGTAATCAGTCTTACTAAGGTCACTCGACCAGACCACCGGTCTGGGGCTGGGTAAAGTGGCGGGTTGAACGTCCCCGCTATTAGCTGGAACACCTACGTCTGCCATTATATCCGCTCGCTCAAACGAAAGTGGGTAAGATTAAGTAAACGATCTATTTGCGTCGCTTAAAACTGAAGGTGATCCACACCAACTATTAAAAATAAAACATACGTAACCTGATCCATTCAATTTAGTGCTTACGACGTAACCTTGGATTCTCTTCATGTCAGCTTCAGAGAGTTCGAATCGTTGATGACATAACGGTGTAGCTGGACATTATGCAGCAACTTGGGGTCCAAATTAATTGCGGAAGCCGCCTCTTTGGCCACGAATATCACGTGCTGCACCTTAAATTCGATATACGGGTAAAAAGACAAGTCTTGGGCAAGAATGGTTGACAGCTTGCCGCTCTTGTATCCCGCCAGCACAGATTTGTTAACGCCCTTATAGCGGTCCAACGGCGTCTTTACGAGCCCAATGTTCTTAAAGGCCATTTCAGGCTTCTTTCCAGAGCCCACACCTCGTTTGCTCTTCGCTTTGACCATCTCAGAACGGATGTTCAACTTCTTTTTCATTACCTTAAATATCGATCGTGTATCCACAAGCAGCAGAACTCGCGCCTTCTGCCGACCGTCTCGAAGGCGAATCTCCGCGTGCTTTAAAGCTGCTTGATTTACAACATCATCCAGTGAGCTGCAAAGCTCTAACGACGGCGTCTTTGATAGTTCACTTGAAACATCACTGGTGAGATTCTCGTCCAACACCTCCATTAATTCTTCATCGCATCTAGATGCCTCCTGCTGAACAACATCGGTCTGATCATTGTCACCTTCATTTTGGTGCCTAGCAAGTTTACGTCTTTTTTTTGCCGCCTTCTTTTGTCGTTTGCTTTTGATGGCGCTGGACACCACAGCGTCTAGCAATGGCTTTTTCCAAAGCGGGTCGCGCGTGCTTGGTTGCTGGAGAAGGTGAACTGGGATATCATCGAGTGCCATGCCATCATCTATGCGGCGTTTGCGCGTTTTTTTGCGCGTAGCCAGCGTCTTCATCTTTTTCTGCTTGTAGCTACTCGACATTATCGTGGCAAATTCTTTGTAAAAATTCTACAAGTAACGAGGACAATTTGAGAGTGAATTGACCTACACCAGCGTATTTACAAAATAGATATTGGCAAAATCTACATATTTTGTAACGTTCCATAAATATTATCTTTTATAAATATTATTTCCTGTAAGAGGCACGGGATGAAGGGCCAGGCAGTGGTATTACGCTTGCAGCGAATATGCACTTCTTGAGATTTGCGTACAACTTGTGCTTTCGCATTAGTATAAGAACCTGACAAACGTGAGTTTTATGCGCTTCCACGTCCGTCTTTCCGTCCATGGCCCGGCTATGGACGAATATTTTGTCAAAATAACATGGCGCGAATTCTCGCACCGGTCTCAACAGATCCGTTACGCATTTGTTGAATGTTGCAGGGGCGTTGCTTAGCCCCTGTGGCATTGCTAGCCATTCCCAGAGCAACCCACTGGAAGTGCTGTCCCGTTCACGCATAAGGATCTGATAAATTCCATCCATCATATCCATAGACGATAATATAGTACTCTTTGACATACCATCTATGATTACGTCTTTTCTAGGCATCGGCGTTTGAGCCGGTACCGTTGCAGCATTTATTTTATTGAATGCGGGCACTATTCGCCACCCTCGTGTGGCCTTTCGCACACAGAAGGTCGGAGGGCCATGTGGAGAGGTTGACTTCCTTACACGGCCCGCTTTTAATCAATCGATAAAGAATTTTCGATCGCAAGTACTTGTTCACGAGGCAGTGGCCACTGCTTCATGACGCAGTACTTCGAGCCTGGTTTGAGCTCGATCTCATGTCGAGTGCCTTTATCTTTAGGCAACTCGCATGGAATTGGTTCAGGGAATACATCCCTGAATTCAATCAAATCCTTGTATAAAGGATTCGTCTTATGTGACTCCCAGGATTGAGTAGTATATCTCTCAATCCGAGTCTTCATATCGAGGACACTTTCGTCCATCGATGAGCTGCTGAGAACCAGTTCCCTCTCTGCAAAAATTACCGCTGACCGAATATCGGTTACGTATTCATCCTCTGTGGGTGTCTGCTTGATTCTTCCACTATGCAGATCTCTCAAGAACCGCTTGGGTTCTAGGGTTGGGAATTGAGCTATTTCCGAAGTTAACTCCGGAGGTGCATTCAGATCAAGAGTAAAAGCGCCTACTCTTGATCCGTCATTAACCAAGACATTCAATGTCTCGGTTTCTTGGTGGGATTTACCACAGGCTGCCGAGGGATTAATCCCTCGGGATGCTGAAGTCTAGTCACTTCAGCACTAACTACTTGAGGAGATTTCACGTCAAGTACGTGAGGACCTATACCTTTAACGTCTCTAGACTGTGATTGCACTATCACAGTCGGGTCCTCTAAGGTCGACTCTCTACTCGACCTAGGATCATCGTGCTGTCCCTTTTGGACAATCAGTATATTCCTTGAATGTCGCCCACTAGGCGTACATTCATGTCTCAATCCACTCGACTTATTCGAGTGTCGGACCTTTGGCGCTGCCTGTGCATTCGCACAGCCGCCGGCAGCTGACTCCACAATGTGATTTGTAATCACACTGTGATCTTGTGCACTCGTACTTACGACCGTACCACAAGTGAGGCCATCACACTCACTCGAAGTACATCCACACGCCTGTGAAAACCCAAAACGCTGATCAGATGGCCATCTGATGAACAAGTGGCAGGCATCTTTACGGATCGATGCTGCCATCTGATCCTTGGCGCATTTTTTCTGAGCCAGGGTAGACCTTGGATGACATCAAATTTTTCATCCAAGTCCACTAGTATGAAATCATCATCGTACTGTTAATCTTTTAACGTGTAGTGAAATTTCACTACGCGTTTCATTACTGTTATCGATGCGCCTGTCGCTAGACGCATCGTCATCCTCGTTGGAGGGATGTCGCGCTCAACATATTTGAGCCTACGACCCTCTAGTGGCTGGCGACGAATAAAGTTATTCTACGCTCCGCAGTCCACTAGGGCTCTAAGTGACAAATCTTTGTCACTTTTAACTTCAAGGTGATGAGGGACACATAATGATTGTGTGTCTGGAGCAACTTTAGTCAAGAGATTTGCAAATTCTCTTGAGGTTGCTGGATCAGTAGGGCGTTACGCCCCCTACTGACCCCGACCGTTTTTTGGCGGTCCGCCTCGCTGTTGCGATTTCGCAACAACGTCGGATCCGCGACGACACATAATGATTGTGTGTCTGGAGCAACTTTAGTCAAGAGATTTGCAAATTCTCTTGAGGTTGCTGGATCAGTAGGGCGTTACGCCCCTACTGACCCCGACCGTTTTTTGGCGGTCCGCCTCGCTGTTGCGATTTCGCAACAACCTCGGACCCGCGACCGTTGCTCTTTTTGGCATACGGTCCAAAATTACGTTCAGTACCTTTCGGTGCTGGGCGTGGGGCACTACACTCATGAGCGTAGTGTCCTAATTTTCGACAGCGATGGCATTTCTGCAATCACTTTTTGTTCGAAAAGCGAGGTTTCTCGCTTTCGACATAAGAGAGGTCAATAGATTCTGGACCTCACAGTTCATGTCGTCTTGGAGGACGATATGATGACGAGCTATTTTGAGCTGTCTCAAACTAAAGACCTCCTGTTCCGCTATGGATATTGCTTCTTCAAGAGTATCCAGTTCCAAGCGGAACAGGTGGGTCTTTACGGGATGGTAGCACTTGGTTGTCCGTCCAAGGACTACAGTTCTATCATCTTACATGGACATGTTAGATGATAATCGAAATACGCATCATGTTTCGCGTAATAGCTACTCCTTTCTAAGTGACATAGAAACGAGTGTGGTCGAACGAAAAAGTTCGACCGTAGGGAACGATGCCAGCTTGGCCGTGCTGTCCGGTTTGGACAGAGATGCCCTCCATTCAGCCATCGCTAAGTTCATACAACATGAACTTGACGAGGCGAAGGAGAAGGTAGCCTTGCTTTGTCAGCAATGCTCCCAACAGGCAGAACTGTTGAGGTTACAACAGGTACAGACCCCTGAACCTAAGATGACGCACACGCGTCGTCATGAAACCTTAAAATTGACATCTCTAAGTATACGGGAGTCGAAGAAGACTCCCTCTTAAGATGGTTTGTCGAGTTGGACGATGCCATAAGGGCTCGTCACATCGTCGACAAGCAAATGCAAGTCGCATTTGCTCAGTCAAATTTCGCTGGTCGTGCCAAAACTTGGGCACTAGGTTCTAAGTTGCGAGACCCATATGTCTTTAGGTCGCTATAGGCTATTAAAGCTCGGCTCAAACAGACGTTTGAACCGCCTTTGGCTGAGTTCAGGGCTCGATCAGAGCTTCTGAAACTCAAGCAATGCAAGCGTGATGTTGACGATTATGCCCAGCATATACGACTCTTAGCAAGTTGTATCACAAACAACCCAGTTCATGAACACTCGTTGATTACGGTGTTCATGCAATGTCTTACGGATGGGTTGTAATGGGGCACTGCCGACTTGTACTGCTTCAGTACAAATCCACTTCGCACTGCTTCAGTACAAGTCCACTTCGCACTGCTTCAGTGCGAGTGGTGCCTCACGACACTTCATGTACACTAGTTAGTGCAGAAGAAGATATCTTTAAAACACATGCTTTAAAATTAAAGTGTATTTAATTTAATTAAGTTCTTCTGTTTCTGTATTTTTAATATTAACTTAATTATGTACTAATACAAAACATGTAATAAAGTCTTATCTGTCTCGCTCTTTGCGCGCGTCCAGCGTTGACTGGACTGCGGAGCAAGAAGGTATAATGGCCTATATCTACCAATGGATAAGCTTTCCGAATATTACTACGTAAATATTCTCCAAAGATTCTCTACCTTTTAGATAATTTATTAATTAACAACCTTTAAGTGTTAATTCCATGTAACGATACACCCCGTTACAGTTTGACTATTTCAAACACATTTTTCGAAAAGCTCTATATGCCTTTTTTGCAATATTCTCAACTAATTAAAAAAGTTCAATTTTTATTGTCAAGGCAAAGTATTATAAACAACAAGTAAATCTTGCTTGGCATTTCACACTAAACGGGAATGTACGCAAAATTGCAAGTCAAATCTTATCAAAGAGCCGCTTTTAAATTCAATTTGCAAGTTCTAAGTATGCGAAATCGCGACGCAAATCTTGACAAAGACCTCTTTTTCAAAGTTTAAAATCGCAAGGCCTACAAACGTAAGGTGAAATTGTCACGTGCAAATTTTGCCGGAATCAAAGCTCCTACTCATCCCATCATTTCGAAAACCGATTATACCGTCAAAAACAGTTCTGTTTCTACTGTCACTGTAATATGGACGATGGCATAAATCTGCTTAAATTATTGCCTGTTCCGATTGCGAAGAATATTTTTTTTCCTTAGCTTTCACTACAATACCTTAAGAAAGAAAGCTGTTTCCAATTGAATCTTTCTCGGCATCGGCCTTTCAAAGTATGGCTTCCTGTTTCGTTACTTTTATCTACCCTTTTCGCAGAAGTCGCCATCCAATATTCATTCACCAATTGACGACCATCCATTCGAACCTTCTTGAATAAAGATCGGTAAGCGATGGCGAACGTCAGTATACATACACTTTGTAAAATGACCAAGTGCTGCAGCATATGTGATTAAAACGGAACAATCATGGTCCAGATCCGAACGAGAGCGTCATCACCCGCCGACGCGAGCAAAAGCATTTTATTGCCGTTCCTCTCCAATAGCTGCGGACTCCACCGTACGCAGTTGACGTCACTGGTATGAGCCATCTTCTGGTCGACTACAAGCTCAAACGAAGTGATTTGGCCCTCTGGCTTGCCTTTAAACACGCGAATAGCATTGTCGGATGCCCCGGTTACCAAATAGTCGCCTTCACTGGACCAGTCGACACTGAAGATGGTGCGCTCGTGACATTTTGGTAGTGTGAACGCCTGCTTCCACTGCCTTGAGCTGTGAAAGATTCAAGAAAGCAATAAAATTGGAATGAATATATTAACGCGCTGATAAATGGCTGCGTACCTTCCATCTTCGTTTACACTCTTGCTGGATGGATCGTACTGCCAGACGATGACGCTAGTGTCGTCAGACGCAGACGCCATCTGTGTGCCGAGAGGGCTTAGCGCAACGCCCCACACTGTTGAGGTATGGCCCACTAGCGTCTCTTTGCAATACCAGTCGTCATCATTTTCGGCCCAAATACGAATGGTGTCATCATAGCTGGTTGAGACGAGAAGCTCCTCAGTCGGATGCCAAGCCACGAACTTTACATCCTGCAAATGGCCGTGTAGAACCGATATGCACTCGAAATCAGTATCGGCATCAGCCTCCCAAATCCAGACGCTCTTGTCACGGCTACACGTGGCCAGATAAGCGCCAGAAGGGCTCCAAGCCACACTTTTAACTTCGCTCTCATGGCCCTCAAGACTCGAAATGACCTCGTACGAGGTGCCTTGCTTCTCCCAGATTACAGTCGTCCCATCGAAGCTTACAGAAGCCAAATAGCGACCATCAGGCGACCTGCATAGTGAAAAATGAGCCATTTATTTACGCGGCTAGGTATGAACTGTACGAACCATTCGCATGCTCGGATGGTGCGCCCCTGTGCGTCCTCGAGAATTCCAACGCACTCCCAAGAACCATTGCTTTTGACTGACCACAGACGTATTGTGCGATCTCCACTAGTGGACGCTATTAATTTGCCGTCGAATCGCCAGCTAACGTGCCACGCGCGCTCGCTATGGCCTTCTAGAGCACATACTTGCTCCAGCATGACAGCAATATCGTGTGTTGCACCAGCCTAGTAATGTTGCTTGAAAATACTTTGATGACATTTACTCATTAATATCAAAGAGCCGACAGGTGGCTTGTTACCCGAATAATGAGCGCCATGAATATGGACTTTATCTGCAAGGAGGAGCCTTTAGCAAATGCTTTACCGACTAGTGTAGCTGTGGCCGCAGAAGCTGAGGACGGAGGATTAAGCGATAACGAGGACTCGGAAGACGAGCAGCTGGAACACGCAGCCTGGCAAGACGTGGACATAAATCCGGCCGTTGAGCTTGTGGCCAAGCTGATACGCGAGTCGCTGGAAGCTGGTAAGACATACAATAAAAGCATTACGGCTAAGACCTCGCATTTACTTTCCGGCTGCGACAACGTACTATTGGAGATCAAGAGTCTGGCTGAGACCCGTGCTGAATCCCGCCAGCGATTGAGGAACGGGCCGAGCCAAAGTAGTGCCAGTTGCTTGTGTGGAATGGCCATGGCCATGCTACCTCTACGCAAATCGGCTGAAATCATAGGTAGGTCAGCCGATGTGACTACTGAGAAGCCCAATACACTTATGGTGGACGAAGCTGCTGAAGAGCAAACGGATCGCGTGCTTGCTAAAGTGGAAGCAGCCATGGTTCGGCTTCGAGAGATGGCGGAGATTATTCAGGCCACCAGCATGGAGGGAGAGGCTAATTTAGTATCGAAAGTTTCACTAGAAAAAGGCACTGTTCAAGCCATGGAGGCGGCAATGCAAGCCAGCGCGGCTGCTGCGACGGCTACAGCTATTGCACAAGAGCGTGGCCGCTCGTCCTCGGCCTTTGGACGTCTTTATATGCCGCTACAAGTGCAGAAACTACAGGAATGGTACTACTCATATCCTAGTCCACTACTTGATGAACTCACGCTTATGCGCACTATTCTCAATTACCGGCCATACGCGAATCCATTTCAAGTGGGTGGACTGTCACTAACTCACGTACGAGATTGGTTTAAACGTCGTCGCTATCGTGAACGGATGCGTTATGTAAAGCTTGCGGTGGAGGCGGGCCACGATTCCCAAGCAGCAGAAGAAGAGATTGACCTGCGCTTAGAGCAGAGGATTACTCAGCTGCGCGCCTCGGTAGACCCAAATGAATTGGTTAAGGAGGTGGATCGCGTGCGTGCTCAAAGTTATCTTGCTGATGCAGCTGTCAATACTTTTACGCGACCGAATAATGTTCAATCCTGTATTGCAGCTTCGTTTTCTGTGCCGACGACTGCCGAGCAGCAGGGCAACAATAACGATCGTAACAAGCGGCAGCGAACACAGGAATCAGACCTAGATGACATTTATTTGGTGAAGCACGCTACATTGCTGGAAGTAATGGCGCTACAAAATCGATTGCGCAGTCTGTTGGAAAAGCCAAAGACAAGTATTGTTACGAACGGGCTGCAGCAAGTAGTTGATCTGCTGCGAGCTATGAAAATTGAGCCCGACGTACGCTCAGGTCTTGAAGCCGACCTTAAGCTGATTTTGAAGGTGTATACGAAGCCGACGTTGCTACGCAAAGCTACAGTTGCACTTTTGGAAAGCTTAGGGATGAATCGCCGAGCCGCAGTCGAACAAAATGCTGATGACGATGCTCCACTATCTGCACCAGCAAGCCCAACGTTAAGCACAGCGTCAAGTGGGCGAGGGAGAATTTTAATGAAATCAAATTTATTCGAGAGTGGCAAAATAGGGTTGGATGGTGACTCCTCTCTCCTTTTGTCTGGCGAGCTACCGAATAAAAAGATGAAGTCAGCATCGCGGCCATCTAAGCCGCGTGCCCGAGAGAGGAAGGGGCGTGTTTCGCGTCCCATGAAGTTTTCTATGGACCAGCTGACGGCACTTGAAGCCTGGTTTCAACAGAAATATAAACCTTCCCAAGAAGAAATGGAAAATTACCTGGCTCAGTTGAATGCTTCGCCACTACGCGATTTAACGAAACAACTGGTGGACGTCAATATGACACAGCTGCGGCGGTGGTTTAACAAACGCCGGTGTCTGCGACGTCCCCCGTTTGCGCTGATGACTCAGCAAGAGGCTGCGAAAGAAGGATCAAAGAATCCTGCTATTCTTAAGGCTGTATTGGCCCCTAGTAGTTGCGTCGAGTCTGTTGAAGCTGTTTTAGGCCCAGAAGTTGTTGAAGACGCAACTTTAGGGCTCGAAGGAAATCAGTCATATGATGATTCTAATGACGATTCAATTGATAATGACGAAGATGATGATGATGATGACGATGATGATGATGATGGCGATGACGATAGCAGCGATGATGGAGAACATCTTATCGGTGCCGCTTTGGCGTAAGTTGTTCAGCATTGATGCAATTCTGATTGAATAAATCAAAATCGCACTTTTGCCTTCATTCGTCATACACGATTTCGAATAAAACTTCGTAACGTTATTGCAATGTACGTCAAGTGTCGCCAACCCGGACTAGCATGAACGACCTCACACTGACAAAGATATAATATGAATAAGGCTTGTTATGGGAGTCGGAATATAGTAGGAGGCTGGATACCTTTTTTTGTAGAAGTCATCAGGTTGCGTGTAATTCATCCTTTAACGGATTTGCTTGCTTGATAAGCTCGAAAATCAAGTGTTGCAGCAATGCCGTCAAGCAAGTTTATCGGACGACAGTAACTCCTCAAGTGATTTAGATTTAGCTTTCGGGGATTTCAATTGTCAAAGCACGGCGATCCTTTATTCAAGTCATACGCTGTATGATTACTTAAAAGTAGCGAATCGTTCTTAGCAGGATTGTAGAAATATACCTTACTATTAAATTTTATTCATTCCAGGGTATGTGGCCTGGAAGTGGCCTGTGACCATCAGTACTCCCAAGAGTCTAAATAACACAAAATGCAAACCCAAACATTTTCACACTCCTCATGTGAGGGTCACGATGAATAGGAATAACTATCACAGTAGACCTGCTTTGGCGTTAGACTTATACACTCGAAGAGCTAAAGTGCTTTGGTTAGCAGGCCAGCAAGCATATTTTGAGACTTCACGAAACTTGGTTCGCAATGTAACGGGGTGTATCGTTACATGAAATTAACACTTTAAAAATTGGTAACTAATGTATTATCTAAAAGGGAAATAATATCTTGAGAATATTACTTTACATGGTAATATTTTGAGAATATTACTTTACATGGTAATATTCTAAAAGCTAATCCATTGGTAGATATCGACCATTATATCTTCTTTCTCCGCGGTCCAGTTAGCGCTGGACGAGCGCAAAGAGAAAGACAGATAAGACTTTTAGTAGAAAAAAGTGCGGTCGACCGAATGAGTACAACCGTTTGGAATGATGCCATCTTGGCCATGCTGTCCGGTTTGGATAGAGATGCCCTCCATTCAGCCATCGCCAAGTTCATACAACATGAACTTGACGAGGCGAAGGAAAAGGTAGCCTTGCTTAATCAGCAAGGCTCTTAACAGGTAGAGCTATAGAGGTTACAACAGGTACAAACCCCTGTATTGGGAATGACGCACACGCGTCGTCCCGACACCTTAAAGATAGACATAACTTATTATAGGCAAGTCGAAGAAGACTCCCTCTTAAGATGGTTTGTCGTGTTGGACGATGCCATAAGGGCTCGTCACGTCGTCGACGAGCAAATGCAAGTCGCATTTGCTCTGTCAAATTTGGCAGGTCAGTTCAAAACTTGGGCACTAGGCCTTTAGCTGCGCGACCCATTGTCTTTGGGTCGCTATAGGCTATTAAAGCCCGGCTCAAACAGACATGTGAATCCCCTAGGGCTGAGTTCAGGGCTCGATCAGAGCTTCTGAAACTCAAGCAATGCAAGCGTGATGTTCACGCTTATGCCCAGCATATACGACTCTTAGCTAGTTGTATCACGAACAACCCAGTTCATGAACACACGTTGATTACGAAGTTTATGCAAGGTCTTACGGATGGTCCCATAAGACTCACATGTTCCGCTTGGAACTGGATACGCCTAAAGAAGCAATATCCGTTGCGGAACAGGAGGACTTTAGCTTGAGCCTGTCTCAAGCTAGTTCGTCAGTATATCGTCCTCCAAGACGACACGAACCAGGAGGTCCAAACTTATTGATCTCTCTTATGTCGAAAGCGAGAAACCTTGCTTTTCGAACAACAATCGATTGCAGCAATGCAATCGCTGTCAAAAGTTAGGACACTACGCTCATGAGAGTAGTGCTCCACGCCCAGTACGGAGAGGTTCTGAACGTAATTATGGACCGAATGCCAAAAGGGGCAATGGTCGCGGGTCCGACATTGTTGAGAAATCGCAACAGCGAGGCGGACTGCTAAAAACGGTCGGGGTCAGTACGGACGCAACGCCCTACTGATCTAGCAACCTCAAAAGAATTTGCAATTCTCTTGACATAAGTTGCTCCAGACACAATCATTATGTGTCTCTGCGCCTGGTGATGAAGGAAATTTTGGATACGATTTAACGAAACCTCGAAGTATCTCTTCGAGGGGAGCGAGTTTTTACCGATGGTCGAATTCGCCATCAATAATTCGGTGCATGCGTCTACAACGCATACACTGTTCTTCGTGAATGGCTTACGCCATCCACGCATTCCCACCCAATTAGAGGGATCCTCTAGTTTCAGGGGGAATGGAGTCGCACGAGCCAAACCATTTCGTGCTCATGCTCATCACGCGTCGAAGTCAACAACGACGCGAATGATGTCGATGTCGAAGCAATCGACATCGAAGATGAGAAAACACTCATGGCGGTGCGCACAAAGCACACTGAACAATGACAAAACAAATGAGTCAGCAGAGGGATTTCTGCTGGATCGATAATCAGTAGTCTGTTTTGTACAGGATTCTATTGCTAACGCAGAGGACCGTCAGAAACGGAACGCAGACAAACATGGACGAGCAAACGTTCTTTTATTTAAAATTTATGACCTGGTACTACTCTCTACGATAAACTTACCTAAGCATGTAGTCACCAATGTGGTAGCAGTAGACTACTACCCAAGTTCATTGAGCCTTTCCATGTACTGCATCGCAGAGGCAATGCGTACACAATAGAATTACCACGTAGGATGCGAACGCATCCTACTTTTTCAGTTGGTCGGCTCCGCCCGTATCATCAGTACGCGGTTTCTTCCGAGGACGGATCTGACCACCCTTTTCAAGAATCTCTAAAAGATTCTTGTGGTCACGAACCAGATTCTCATGCTGAATCCGGAGATTCTCATGTCGGGTCCGAAGATCCTCGAAACCGCGATGAGCTGACGACAGCTCATCACGAAGAGCATGTTAATTCCGTTCGTTCTCCAACATGGAGTACGCACTCTTCGAACGGTCTTCCAACCGTTCGATATGGTGAGCATGCACCGTCTGCTCTAACGAGCAACGCTTTCCGCGCTCGTGATCAAGTCCCTCCGCGAAATCATGGAGGAAGCGATCGAGCTTGTTGATCTTCGACTCTAAATCCGTCACGTAAGTCGGATCTAATTTTCCCTCCTCCGCCCCAACCATTGCTGGATTCCCACGGTGGTCAACGTTTCCTTGTGGAACGTATTCAAAAATACCGCGATGTGAAGGGGCAGCGAACGAGTTATCTTGTTCGCTGGCGTGGTTATCCACCTTCACATGACAGCTGGGAGCCTCGTTCCCAGCTGATTGTTGACGTTGAGGGCCTCATCCGTCAGTATGACGAGACCCATCCGATGGCTTAGAAGGCCCATCGGAAAACACGCGCCCCTGGCGCCTGTAAATCGATTGCAAAACGTCAATCGCATCGCGCATCTCGATAGAGATGCGAGCCCTTCCCCAGGGCGAAGAAAGGGAATATACATCCCCTTTTACTCGCTTCGTGTTGTCAACACAACACGGACAGGGATCACCCCACGTGAGGCATGGAAGTCCTGCCTCATGACAACCGATGCAATTTATACCTTGCACCGGTTGAAGTTCGTCTCTCAAACTTAACGCGAATTGAGTTAAGTTTTTGTCGCCAGGCTTCGCGTCCAATGTCTTTGACATTGCGAATGAACGCGCTCCAGGCTTGCATAAGCGTGACTTTATCTCGCTTATTGTTACCACTAAACCATCGATGCTTAAGAAAAGCATCGAGATAAAAATCTTTCTCAGCGCGAAAGTTCTTCGCGCTGGGATCAAGGCCATGTAGCTTTGTCGCAATAAATAAGGGATATTTATTGTGAGGAGTAATATCTCCAGACAAGCTACTGACTAGACGTTCGGGCAAAAGCCACGGTTATTTCTCGGGGCAAGTCGAGACATTCTAGTGTCTACGATCCCCTGAGTGGTACCCACTGAAGTAGGGGTACCACAAGAACTTTTATTGCGATTGCTTACGCCATCGTCATCACCACGCACAGAAATATGTGCGGGTGACGGCACGGGAGACGGTGCTGGCGATGAGGAATCATCCTTATCGTCGGAACCGAACATGCTGTAACGAATGCTACCAGCACGTCTACTCCGATTAGCCCCCTCATTCAAAGGCTCCGTCAGCCGCCTGACGATGATCAGGCGACTGTTCTGTTCTCCCCGAGTCGGCCATTTCGTCCGACTCGCATTATAGTCGACCTCTAAAGAGGGGTCGCATTCACGTGGTGTATCACCACGTGCACCCGCAACATTTAGAGTTGCGGGAGAAGATGACACTACGGCAGAGGGAACGTCTTCCGCATGAGACAATAATGCGTCACCCGCGGCTGCACGAACCGCAGCCGAAGGCGCAGCACTATCATCACCCCGCATGAATTGTTTCTTCATGCGATGGAATTTAAAATGATGGATCTGACCAATCAAAATCATTTTAAAAAATAAGTGGTCACAAAGCGACCACTCCATCTAAGGACATTCAGAGTGATTGTCGTTTAAGGAAGGGGTGATGTAACGGTGTGTATCCTTACATGAAATAAGCACTAAAAGGTTGTAAATTAATATATTATCTATACGGTAGATGATATTTGGAGAATATTATTTTGCATGGTAACATTCTAAAAGCTTATCTATTGGTAGATATAGGCCATTATATCTACTTGCTCCGCGGTCCAGTCAGCGCTGGACGTGCGCAAAGAGAAAGACAGATAAGACTTTTAGTACATGTTTTGTATTACTTTATAATTAAGTTAGTATTAAGTAGGTAGACAAGAAAAACTTAATTATATTAACATTTTTAATTAATACTCTTTAAAGCAAGTATTTTATAAGAGAGTCTTCCTCTGCACGTACGAGTGTACGTGAAGTGACGTGAGACACCGCTTGCACTGAGGCAGTGCGAAGTGGACTTGTACTAAAGTAGTACAAGTCGGCAGTGCCCCGTTACACGCAAAATCTTGAGTTTTTGACGTCAGCATGCTTTGCGATTGCGGAGTTTGCTTCGTCGTCGATCTGTTCGATCGCTGCTGAAGTTATTACAGGAATGAATTGGGATTTTGACTTTCAACACAATTTCAGTGAAAATTATCTCTTACCCAAGTACTTATCGTCCACCAGCAGCTCCAGCAACAAATTTTGCTTACGCTGCCGAAACGGCAACTGCGGATTGTTTCTTGCATTGCCGTTAATAATTATGATAGCAGCTGTAACGAGCTGAAGTTGCCCTATGTTACACAATCCCCGGTTAAGTACACTTTGTGTACTTAGGATGATGGTCAATTACTTAAGTGCAGTAATTAGACCCACCACTTGGGTGTGGTTCACATTGTGACCCACCCTTGTGTATGTGATGCACCTGAGGGCATTCGGATTAACGGGGAGACGGCTAGCGTCATCCAAGATACGAGGTATTTACGACAATACGCTCGGAATACATATCAGTGGATGTTCACAAAGATGACATTTACGATTGTTCAAAATGAGATTTATATTTAATACGATTATATGAAATTCCGTCTGAAAACTACTTTTAGTTGACAAGTGCGCACGTGGAGCTCGATTACCACTCCCTAGTAGTCCTCACACGACCTGTCTCTCATAGCGTGACAGTGAGGATGAGCCTCAATATCGATAAGGCACATTTTTTACCTCTCCGAACATCATCGGAGGGGTTGGCAGAGCAATTGGCGCAAGGACTTGGTAAACAAGCCCAGGCAAGGCTCTTGGGCAATATTCCTGAGCAACATGTTGCTCAGTTGGAGCAGTTTGGGGCATTCGTGCTAGGACAGCGGAGAGCCGCGTCTGAGGCACAGAGCTATGCTGCAGGAGAGCCCGTCACTCAGACTCAGGATGAGCTGAGGCATGGGCAGGCTCGGAGTTAGGCTCTCAACAGGACTGTTGAGATGCTTTCTGCCCGGTCGCATCAGCCCAGGTCCATTCGGTTGGACCCGCCCAAGTTCGATGGAACTGCGGCGCACACGATTGTCCACTGGCTGTTAGCCGTGGAGCAATGCGGTGTCGCGCAGCTCATCGAGGACGACAGCCGAATGGTGTCGCACGCCATGTCGCACCTGCACGGTAAGGCCTCATAGTAGGCTTACTCGGCGCTTATGGCGGATAGAAAGGCGTTTTTAAATAGGCGATCTTTAAGGAAAATATTCGCGCCATGTACCAGCCACCGAACAACGAGGTCTTGCTTCAGGCACGCTTCTTTGGAGCGCGACAGGCGAAGCGACCTCTGCAAGAGTATGTGCAAGAGATGCGCTCGCTGTCAACGTTCGCTACCGTAGGTTCGATTCCGGAGACCTTTAAGGTGCTCACGTTTATGCAAGGACTAAAGCATGCCCCAGAAAAAAAACATGAGTAAATCCCGAAAGGTGATCGTGTATTATTATCTACAGTAGGCTTAAATGATTCAGCACTTACCAACCTAGGCGCGAGCAAATTCGCGCCACTCTCTATCGGACCGTTCAAGGTATTTAAGACGATCAACGATGCCTAGAGTTTGGACATTCCCTCATCGTTGCGGCTTCACCTGACGTTCTACGTCAGGCAGCTAAAATAATACCGCCCCGTTATGCTTCACGGGTTGGATCCAATAGCGGAATTAGAGGCTCGCGCCATTCGAGATTGTGTGCGGGTCCAAGCCAAGCGTCAAACACATGCGTGTTTTTGGATGTCACGCATACATTCTGACTTTAAGGGAGAAACGTCTCAAGTGGGATCCCAAAACTCGAATCGGCATATTCATGGGGTGTGAAGAAGTCTCCAAGGCATATCGAGTGTTCGATATCGCGGCCGGACAAATAGTTATTACGCGTGATGTCAACTTTGATGAAGCTAACCAACTGAGCTATACATTTATTTTAAAATTAACTAATTGTTACAAAAAAAATTAAATAATAAAAAATATTAAATTAAAAAATATTGATCGCCGACTGGCTGCTACTAACAAACTTTAAACTCGCTTTTCCTATTCGGAGATCATCATTCATAACTAAGGTTCACCACATTATCAAGCCGAAGCGGAAATAAAAGTTGTCACTTCAGCATTAACTTTTTATAAAGATTTCTCCTCAAGTACGTAGGGACTTATTACGATGATCGACCTCGCCGATGACATTAAACGCGGCAGTGTTCCCGTGTAAACTAGACCGAGATCCTGGCGCTACAGGTTTCTCATCCGATCCAGGAGCTCACAGTTCAACAACCGAATCTCACTTGCGGTCTTCTCTGCCTGTGCAGCACGCTCGAGAGCATTCTCAACTTCTAGCTGAGCGTCGGCAGCCTTTTTCACAGCCTCGTAAATATCGTCCTGGGCAACCAGGACGCCAGCGTTATCATCGCGAGGGCCCACCACCGCTTGTGAATTCGGGATGTCACGTTTGCTGGATCGTGGATCGTACTGTGGATCACGAGGATCCTCTCGGCGATGCAGCACCGTTCATCACAGGAGGCGCGCGATTCCAATCGTGCGCAAGAATCGCTTACGCTGGCTTGGTTTCTCACCCGAGCAGGATACGTGGGAGCTGCGTTCCTCGCTTCTTCGCGAAAATTTAGACGTTGGTCGGGCATATGAGTCCATGGAGTCGCGCTACCCCGATGCGACCAGGAACTGCGTCGCGATTCATGGTGGTAAGAATGAGAACGATGGCGAGAACGAAATTGTGTTGGTGAATGTTTGTCACCACGACCACAACAACGGGACCTCGACGAGTACCGCGCAACAGGATGGGCAGACGGATATGTCGCCGCCCTGCGATCGGCATTCACCGGAGATTGACTCCGTTGCTGGGAGTGATGACGCCATCGAGGCGCACCACGAATAACTGAAGTCTGCCGTTCGTAGATACTGCGCTCGTACTTGCCGACCCAGGTTTTCTCGCGTTCGCTGTGTGGATACTCAGCGAGGTGTCTTTGCCATTCGTCGCGAGATGGACGTGGCACCGAGCCGCAAGAGCGACACCTCTCGTTGACGTGGACATAGCATATTCGGTCCTCATTCCAAACGTTTTCGCATACTTTTCTTGCATAACGCGTCGATTAAGTGATCGGCGCGAATGTCCTCTTGATTGACAAGCCATTGTGGAAGGTTTCTGTCATTTTTGATCATCCGGTTCCGACGCCGGATGAAGGCGCACCAGAAACTTTGCAAAGCGTCGTACACAACGTTCTCAAGACTTTTCCGCAAAAACCGCGGAAACGCCGAAAGTAGTCCTGAAACGTTGCAAGCGAGTCCGGGGTGTGAGCTCTGGACAAGTCGTACATCGCTTAAGGGTTGAGTTGTTGGCCCGTCACGTGGATAGTTGCACTCCCGCTGATGGCTCACAGGGGTACTGTGAGGTTGTGGGTCGTGGGCCTCGTCATCGTGGCTTTAGTTGTGAATGTAAAAGTTACGACAATCGAGCACTGACAGGTGGTGTCTGCTATTTTGATAAGGGGGTGATGTAATGGGCCACATTACCGGATTAAAACAAAACAAATGAATAATTACATTTGTATGCAGGTGCTGTGCTCGGATAGCGGGCACAGCGTGTCAAATAATTATTTTCAGGACGAAGATATCCTGAAATTTTGAAAATCTAAACGGCGATTATAACTTAAATATTTTGAACCAAGTTCGTAATATTTTAGGGAAAATATGGATTATATCGCTTAAATTTTATTTATTAAGAAACCATTTTCAATAACCTTTAAAATTATTTTTATAATATAAAATTTAAATTGAATTTGATCCTGGCTCAGAATAAATGCTATCGGTATAAAACTTTGACCATCCGTGATTGAAATTACATTTGTTGGTCTATATGCCGAAACATCACTTGCTTGAGTTTCAATAAAAGGTAATGCAGTTAATGAAGCTACCAATTACTTTTAATGTAGTAGTAGGATCAATTAATTTCATCCAATGAATATAATAAAGCAAAAGAGGGTATATTAATAGAAACATAGATTTGAAATCATTTATAATTTATTGAGTATACGCCCTTATTAATTGGAATAAAATTTTCAAATACTGCCTTCGTTCACTATTGGGGGCCAGAAGACCCGATATGGACTAATGGGTAAGAATCTTAAATATGTGGTTCCCGAAAAGCGGGAACACGGTCGTACTTAGTACGATTAACATATCTCGGTAACAAAATTAAAAAAAAATTGAATTTTACTTGGTAATACTTAAGCTGAAAGTTTGCTCGAGCTTTCGTGTAAGCTAGTGATGGACGTTCTAGACCCGTTACAACGCCAGTACGGGTAGGAAACCGTTTTATATAAGCGGACTGCGCAAACTCGGACGCCAGTCTCGTTTTTGTGGGGAGAAAAAGTACTATTATGTACTGCTAACCTACCTAAGAATGCAATTTTTGTACTACTTGGAGGTACTACGAAGTTGTTACCGCGTTTCATTGGGCCCTTTTCGGTGGCCGAGGAGGTCGGAGACCTAAATAATAGACTCACCCATCCCCCGTATATGAAGGAGCACCCCGTTTCTTACGGGGGTCGTCTAAAACGGTCTGTTGATCTAGAAGAGATCTCATACCCCATCCGTCTAAGGAGACCGATAATGGCGCCGACTGTGAGTTGAGCGTCGATTAGGTGAGGGGGACGGAGAAGGCAAAAAACTGTCAGCCAATCTACTCCTACCACCACGAAAAGGACTCGGAGAGCGAGGGACATCACGCGAATAACGCGGATCCCTCAGCATCATTTTTTAAAAAGTTCCAGCCAATGTTTCAGTCTTTAATGACCCTGGTGATCCTTCGCGCGGTTATCGTGAAGATCTGAAGTCTGTCGCGAGACTTAACTTTCGAAATCCCCAATCAGTCGTTCAGCACCTTCAGCTCAGCGCCTGCGACTAAACGGATGCGGGATAGGCTGCTGCGAGAAGGTGGGCAAATTCGCCGCACCTATTAAGTGCTACCTGCACCGATGGATGCTGCCCAAAAACAGCAGTTCCTTGTTGGAAGGTTGTTGCCCACCGCTTCGTGCAGCAGAAACATCAAATCCTCGTCCAGTGGAGATGATACCCAAAGCGTTCTGACTCGATGCGCTGCGCGTCGACGTACCGTGCATGGTGTCTGTCGATGAGACAGAGCACCAACTAGCTCCGCTAGTCTCAAATGGACTAGCAGGAGCGGTGTGATGAGAAGAAACAGGGGGCACAGTTCCACCAATGATTCTCTTACAGGCAAACGAGCGAAGTTAAGTCGCTGCGCCCGTTGCTTCGCCGCAATAGAATGAGGCTGAAAGCGGCGTAGGAATTCTGCTTCGTAATAGTCCGTTAGTTCATTCGAATGCAACACGATCGGGATCGGGGAAACCTGGCCAACTGATTTCTCCTGAGCTTCCACTGCCATCTTAATTATGTGCATCTCGAGAAGCGCGCTCTAGGAGCGACGCACTCGTTGGATCCGAATAAGGCCATTCGGGTGGAAGTAACATTGGTACATTCTCACTGTGAAAGTGGGATGGATCATTCAGCCCAATTAACAGCGCGACAGCAGCAGTACCAGTCGGCGTTGTAACTGTGAAACTGAGCGACGGCAATGTGTTAACGCGGCGCGTACGCTTTGTGCGTGGTTGTGAGGGCGTCTTTGCAGACGAATCATCATCTTTGCCCCACTTACGTGGCCTGGTTGAGTGCACACAAGTCGCTAGAGTGACTGAGAGGATTAGAGCAGAGTGTAAAGCAGCCCCCTCCCCTCGTTCCTCTTTGACGAATTAGCAAAATGTAAATTATGTCTTAATAGGGAGCTGACTTCGTGCGCAACTTTAAGAAAACCAAAAATGTTGTGCCTTTTGCAATGACCATTTAATCATGACGTGTCTCAATTCGACATCCATGCTTAGCCAGTTACCAAACCGCAATTAAATTGTGTGACAACGAAGGTGCGTAATATGCACGGAGCTGCAAATCAAATATTTAAATGTCTGCAACGACACAAAAAGAAACACGGTTTTTCTTGAGGACTCTAAAGTGTTTAACATTCGAAAGGAGCTATCAGTCGGACTCTTAGCAGTCTTCCGCGTCTTGAATTATCGCAACATCTGTCGAGTAGCACCACTGTCAACAATTCAGTCATTCATAATCACCGCATTTGTAAGAGCCGCGAGTCTATTCACCTTGAAAGCTCCTATTTTTTTCGTCTTGGTCTTGCAGTTGTTTGTTTTAGTGACCTTGTTTCTCACAATTAAAATCCTTACGCTGCTCGCCAACAAACCGATTTTACAGTTCCTTTGGGTCCAGACTTCATTGACTTTTCGTCATCCTCAATACCTTCGGCCCACCCCACCAGTTTTTGTGCGTGATGCAATTTATCAGTACACCTGGGTTGGTATCTAACAATTAGCACAAAATTTGAATGAGGTGCGGCGCACTTAACTGCACTTTCAAGTAAAGTTTTTCGCTTGTTTCCTTGCGCTTGCGAGCATCAGTGCTGTCAAGTCCAGCGAGTGATTTGCTACCGAACGTGAGCTGTCCTTATTTACAACATACGAGTGCACAGCTTAGTGAGGCGAAATATCGACCTTATGAGCGAGCCACAATTGCTCAAGCAAGAAGAGAAGACTTTGATACTGCATTTACTAGCCTTCAATTTGCGCTTGGTAATAACTTAGCGCCGTTCTCGCGACTCTAAGTTAATGAGTAAAGCGTTTAGTGGTACGATAAACTACAAGGGACATGAAAGTGGCTTTCAGTGGGCATTGCTATTTCTAGAATCCATGGAAATGTCGGAACTTGCATGTGCATTCAGTGGAGTGACTTTATGAAGGCAAAGTAGCTTCAGCAGCATCTTGACGTCATTTGGCACACGTTGCCCGTTTAGTCTGAAAGGGGTGTTTGCATTCCCATATACGCTTGGGGCTGTTGGACGGCTTGAGTTTGATTATCAGCGTCCGTCTGGTCTTTTTCTGATGCGCCGCTTTGTCTCCATCACCGCTTGCCAAGCGATCATTAGCTGACAGCTCATCAATTGGAGAGAGTGACCCAGAGCGATTCCGTTTTTGAACCCTCGACGATGCGCGCTTTGCTTATGCCAGACTTGTCTTTGATCTTGCTGTGGCAACATCACAGATGTTCCCGAGGCGCTCACGCTCAACCTCATGTTACTCCAATCTTTCCAAAGCGGCTAAGATCCGCTCCATATTGGTCGTTGACATCTCCTCTCCCGCCCCACCAGATGCGTATGCTTGCGTCTTGTAGGCGGGCACGTCGTAATGCGGTCACGCTCTACTTAGACACACACCCTAGCACAACGAAAAAGCGGTTTAACCAACTTGTCTTGCGTGCAGTGAGGTAGTTGTGTTGGGCGCGTTGGCGACCTCACCCAACGCACTAAGTACTCTGGTTAAGTGTCGTCACGGGAGCGGTAATCCGGCTCCTCGTGCGCAATTACCAAGTAGGAAGTAGTTTCCAGACTGATTTATATTTTATCGTTTTAAATATAAATACCTATTCTTACCAATCCAAATGAGATCTTTACAGATAACACTTAATATGTATTGTGAGCGTATCTTTCTAGTTACCTCGCGTAACGGATGACGCTAGGCGTCATCCCTCCTAATGTGAATGCACCCATGTGGCATCACATACACAAGGGCTTGTCACAAATGTGCACCACACCCGAGTGCTGGGTCTAATTACTACAATTTAGTTATTGACTATCCCCTTAAGTACACCAAGTGTACTTAACAGGGACTGCGTAACGTTAGGGCAACTTTAGACCGTTACACTACCGACTGTTTGAGAACGAATTTACATTATTAAATTCGTCAAAGAGGAGAAAGGAACTGCGAGCAGGAATAGGTGCCGCTAGTTCAATCAATCCCTGTAGCGACCTGTGTTTCCATACACGGCGCCAAAGATGCCTCCTAAAAGGGGCCACGTTGGTGGTTCGTCTGCGAAGACACTCACTCAACCTCACTCTAAGCGCACGCGCCGCGTCAATTGGCCGCGTCTAATGCCCTTGTCGAAACGCCGACAGCTACTGCTGCTGTCGCGTTAACAGGGCTAAAGGATCCATCCCACTTTGACAGTGAGGATGTTGATCCGTCGCTCATTGTCGACTGCAATGAGTCGAAACCGTTTCCGTCTCCTCATAGTAGTGATGCGGACAACGAGCTCATCAGGAAGGATTATGGCGCATTATTGCCCATCCAAACTTCTCTCATGGCTCACAACATGGAGACAACAGCATTTACGAATGCTGTCTCGTCCTCTGCGCTGGATAACGCAGCGACCATTGATGAGAGCGCTGCCCATAAAGGCGCAGCCGCTTCCCCGTTGGGTGAAACCACAACGCCTTATGCTCATACCATAATCCATAATGGTTCTGACATAGAGGATTCGGAGCCTAAAGCTCCGCCGACGACACGTGAAGGTGCTCAGTCGGTGTCACAAGCCAGTCGTTTAGAACGTGGCTATGTGACGGGTGGCATTCCAAAGATGCCCCCTCCATCTAAATGGCCTCGTTTAAACGGGCTAAGAGCGTCGCTCCTAGAGCGCGCTCTTGTAGACGCACATAATTATTATGGCGTCTTTCAATCATGGAGGGCTCAGGGAAAATCGCTTGGGCGTATTTTCCCGATCCCGGTCGTGTTGCGTTCAAATGAAACGCCCGACCAATACGAGGCGGAATT
>NC_090613.1:6578355-6594557 GCF_004359215.1 Bremia lactucae
GCCCCAGCAGGGACCCTGGCATAGCAGCGAGCCATCATATGGCCGCGCTTGCCGCATTTATAACAGACCACGTCTGCATTGCCCAACTCCATGGGAGTGGCATCTGACCTCTCGGCCGATGGCTTATACCAAGCTGTCGCCGAGGCACTGCTGTAGGATTGCTCATCAACCGAGGCAATTTGGATTGCCTCTTCCATCGTCGACGGCACCTTTCTAAAAAGGGCATGTCGCGATGGGCCATGCCGTAGTCCGTTCATAAATGTGGGCACCTTAATAGTGCTCCGGAATCGGACCTACGGTAATGGACGCTGACAGCGAGTGCATCTCTTGCACATACTCTCGCAGAGATCGCTTCGCCTGTCGCGCTCCAAAAGAAGCGCGCCTGAAGCAACACTTCCTTGTTCGGCGGCTGGTACCTGGCGCGATTCTTTTCCTTAAAGATGGCCCAAGTAGGGAACGCCTTTCTGTCCGCCATAAGCGCCGAGTAAGCCCACTCTGAGGCCTTACCGCGCAGATGCGACATGGCGCACGACACCATCCGGCTGTCGTCCTCGATGAGCTGCGTAAAACCGCATTGCTCCACGGTCAAAAGTCAGTGGGCAATCGTGTGCGCTGCAATTCCATCGACCTTGGGCGGGTCCATCCGAATGGGCCTCGGCTAATGCGTGAAGTGTCGTCACGGGAGCGGTATTCCGGCTCCTCGTGCGCACTTACCAAGTAGGAAGTAGTTTTCAGACTGATTTATATATAATCGTATTAAATACAAATACCTATTTTTACCAATCAAAATGTCATCTCTACAGATTACACTTAATATGTATTGCGAGCGTATCTTCTAGATACCTCGCGTAACGGATGACGCTAGGCGTCATCCCTCCTAATGTGAATGCACCCATGTGGGATGACATACACAAGGGTTGGTCACAAATGCACCACACCCGAGTGCTGGGCCTACTTACTATAATTTAGTAATTGACCATCCCGTTAAGTACACCAAGTGTACTTAACGGGGACTGTGTAACAGTAGGGCAACTTTAGCCCGTAACACGTCTCGTCGGTAGAGGCGTTATTCCCGTCACTTGGGCCCATAACAATATCCACGAGGAAGTCTGACTAATAGGGAACTTGAAAAAGTTAAAATATACGTATTGATTGACTATATCCAAGCTTGCAAGCTTAGCACAAAGACTCAGATTTTAATATTGTGACATTAAGTGTCGGCAGGATTTGCACACTGCTCCAAAGAGCTGAATGACACACAATTCAAACCCAAATATTTCCAACAAATGCAGCTAGCTACAGTAATAGGCGAAGAGGCTGACTTATTTCTTGCAATCAAGCTCAAGTTGCAATAGCCTAACGAGCATCTATGCGTCTTTCAGTCAACCGTCGTTTTAATAAAAACAATGCCGCGAGATGAGATGTGCTTTGTATTTCTCCACGATATAAATAATCAATGGTGTAAATAAATGCACAACAAGCTTTGATATAACAGCAACAAATGACATATATTCTTTTAAATCCTTTGCATGCGCAACAACTCACTTCAGACTTATGCGTAATAGTCTTTTTAAACTAATTGAGAAAGCAATAATTAAAGTAATACTAAATGAATTCCTCAGCCCGAATGTCAAAAAGCAATATCGTGTATTCAATAAATACGCAATGATAGGTAGGAACCACGACATCCCAGCTTTATAAAAGACAGTGCCTAATTATCAATCAGTGACTTCGTGTGGAGAACATCACCATCTCTTTCTATCATGTAATTGAGTGTAATGGGGCACACTTTGGTTGGTAAACCGTTAATGTGGTACAATTCACATTATAGGTAGAATATGCTTTTCAATTTAAAATAGGTGATATCATTAAAATTCCACATATTGATCTTGCAAATCATATTTAGAGGCTTGATCTGAAATTGGACAGTCAAGCGGGTGATTTATTAAAAAAATCTAATTTTTTGTTCAAAATGTTTTTCAATAAATTAGGAATTTCATGTATATGTTATGAGCGTTTTTTTAAACTTGATTTATCTGCGCCTACATTATTAATTTGATTGAATTCTAGAAATTTTAACTAAACGGTAAATACTTTTTGACCGTCCAGTTAAAACAATAAATTTTTAATTTCGCTCTTTACAAACAAATGAAGGTGGGCAGGAATTCATGGTCTTCCTATAGTCGACTGGAACAAGCAAACGTGCCAAACGTGCGTGATGCGTTAACGAGCCAATACTGGTTGCACAAATATGCAAATGCGAAGCCAGACAGTTTTAGGTTTTCTTAACTCATGTCAACGTACACACCTTTTGGGCGAGGTTTATGTCGAACAGATTAAATCAGTAATTGGCAACGTTTTAGTCGTAACTAAGCGAGCTCATCGTCAGTCAAAGCATTTTGCATTCTTGGCGTATACTTTACTTCAATGTTATAAACGGCAAGAATGAAAGCCATCGAGCCATTCTCTGTGGGAGACGGGGCGACTTAGTAGCTGTGCGTAAAGATTATATGGTCTGTATAAATCACAAAATGTCTTGAGCCAATTAGAAGAACTCTTAATTCGACAAGGTCATGCTTCTTTGCATGTAGCTCCTTGTCATGAACGGGATATTTTTTTTGCAGCTTGACCTGTCTAGACTCGAACGCAATGCCGCGTTTGAATAATTGCACCTTTATTTTATCAAAAGATTACCTTGTGTTGGTCCTATATAACAGATTGTGCACTTGACTCTGGTCAAGAGATCATAAAAGACACGCTGTATATCTCAAACACGTTCGGAGTGTTTGTCTACTGTAGTCTATTGCAAGCAATAAAGACTATATATCAATAGATGTCATTTGTTCGAGCGATTAAGCTTAAGCAATCTTGTCGATTTGAGAACCGCTGACAATTGCAGTCTCATTGTTAGATATAATGAGTTCATGTATCATGAAGAATTTTCAAGCGGCATATGTGCTGATACTCCAAAAATCAGAGTTTTTGGTGCGGCTTCGTTAGACAATTGCAGTACATGCCTCAAAGGGCTGCACATCCTTTTTATGGAGCCTGAGACATCCTAGAATAACGCACGGTCTAATTTTCGATTTATAGGACGGTAAAATCTAAGTGGGGCTTCTTTCATACAATTTTTGCGGAAGAATTCCCGGCGGTAGCCATAAGCCATATAAAGTTGCGAAAGCAATTATGCAAACTTGCAAATGACCTTTTTTGGCATTACAAAACGCGTTTGCGCAGAAAATCAATTGAAAAATGCAATATGAACGTGTATGCATTAGTGCTTCAAGTGACTTGGAGATGCTAAAATGCTTTAAATTTACCGAAATGTAATCATTGGTTTCGCATTACGAAATTGATGCCTGCGCCATCCATGACTTATTAGGTCATGATATTCCGCGAGAGATTTTCATATTGCACCGCAAAAGATTTTCATACTGCACCGCGTAGCTTAAATTAGCACGTCCTCGTCGGCATGCTCTGAGTGAGATCAAAATCGATCCTATTCGTGGAAGCTAGGTTCGGTTTCTCTTTGAAAGCGGCCGACCCACCTCCATGTTCACCATGTTCTTGATCTTAAATTGGTGTAGCTTATGAACGAAGTAATAAATGGGAAACTAATATGTATAATCTTAATCCTACTTGTGCATCACTCATTAGCCTGTCCTAGATTACTAAATAGGAGTAAATTAGTATCTGACACATTATAGAGCATGCGACAGTGTATCCTAGGTGAGTAATGAGCCCTTAATTTGCACTCACTGTACCTTCTTTGTGTGTATCTTGAAAGTTGCATTACGCACCTTCTCTGCGCTTGACTTGAAACGTCACCCTATGCACCTTCTTTGTGCAAATTTCAGCACTTCTCCTCTGTCATATGCTCTTCTCCAGTCCTTAGTTGATATGCATCAATTTTCGCAACTCTTCCGTCTTGTGCGTATCTAGGGCCTTATTAAGTAAATCACCTAGCATTAGCTCGATTCTCACATAAGGAGCTGAACTTACCCCTCTTTTAGCATAATCGCCCAAAATCTTGATTCGCACATCGATGTGCTTGGCTTTTGTCGACGATGCTTCTCCCGTAAGTTGGCTTAGAGCTGCTTGGTTGTCCACGTGCATAACTATATGTAAGGCTGGCTTTGAACCGATTTCCATAAGCATTTCACGCACGCCCAATAGGTCCTTTGGGAGTTCCGGAGCTGCTACAAACTCGGCTTCCATTGTTGATATAGCAACCTCTCCTTGTTTTTTTGGACTTCCAGCTAATAGCCATACCGTTGAAGAGTATATTGCCTCCGGTAAGCGACTTGCGATCTTGTTTGTCGGCTGCAAAGACAGCGTCACTGTACGACTCCAGACATATGCCAGTTTACTTCCTTTGAGTCAGCTTCATTTCTAGCTTAAGAGCCTTAGTTCCCTTTGGATACCTGGCAACCCATTTCGCAAGCTTTCAGTCTTGAAGTCTTGGCTTGTGTGTCTGTCTCGTAGCTTTGTGGGCCGCGAAAGCTATATCAGGTCTAGTACACCTCGACCATCCACAATAAATACCCAACAACTGATTGAAAATCCTTAATTGTGGGTTCCCCACCTTGGGTGTGCTCTCAAGAGAGGAGACATCACTCGTTGCTACTTCGTAGCACTCGGCGCCAATTGGTGCACGTGTGGGGTTCACTTCCAGCATTCCATACTCACGCAAAATTTTCGTGATAGGCTCCTCCTGATGGAGGGTCTAACCTTAAGAATCTTCGAGTTTCACTCGCATTCCTAGGAACTTGCTAACTTGACCCAGAGTTTTGATGGATAAACTCTCAATCCAGTGTAAACATCTTCTACAGCAATGAGCTTGTTCCTGTAGCCAGAAGATCATCGACATATACACATACAACAACAATACCAATATTGTTGCGTTTCCAATTAAGACACATGTTTTAGATGCATTGCCGAAACCCTGCTTCTTTCAGTTTTTGATTTAGCAATTGGCTCCACAGACTCCCAGCTTGTTTCAAGCCGTACAAACTTGTTCGTAATTCCAATACAACTTTTTGTTTGTCTTTGACGCCCAAATTTTTTAAACTTTCAGTACCCAGTTCCATCGACTGCGGTACGTGGAGGTATAAATTTAATCATGGCTCTTTATCCGCCTCAACGTAAGCATTCGAAATGTCTCCATGCTTGGCTGGAACCCCCCAAGTGGCCGCCAATGCCAGCAACACTTTAACTGTTGACATATTCATAACAGCAGCAAAAGTGAATTCATAATAAATTTCATATACCTGCGCGTTACCACATGCCACAAGCCTTGCCTTTAAACGTCCGATCTCTTTATTAAAATCCGTTTTCGTCTTGTACACCCATTTAGTGTGTAAGGCGTTACTGTGGTGCGGTCGCTTAATTAATACCCACACCCCATTATCTTTTAATGCTTTCAATTCTTCAGTAGTTGCTATCTTCCACCCTTCGCAAGTTCAAATTTTTCATGGCTTCACCATGATGCTTAGGGACCCTTTATTAGACATGGGCAACGAACGACATGTGCAGGTCTCATTAGCCTGTATTACTTCATTTGACCTGGCTCTACCTCTGGTTCGATGCGCATCCCTTCCGGGCTTAGTCTTTTCTACACCTGTCTTGATCTTGGGTTTCGAATGGGAAGAAGTATCCCATTCGAAACCCAAGATCAAGACAGGTGTTAAAAAGACTAAAACCTGGATCTTCAAGAGCCAATGTTCTCTGAAGTTTATTATTCTGGTCCGTGTTCAAAGATTTAATATTCTGCACGTGTTGTGTAGCCGTGACCTTATTAACTTTATTCATGAAAACTTTGAAACCCTTGACTTCATCACATTTTCCAATGTTAACCCCTACCTGAGATCGTTGTGCAAGTACATTTTTGCCTGGGTTTCGAAACACGGTCCACACGGAAGCGAAGGCCGCAATGTCCCATAAATCTGGCACTTGATTTTTTTAGCACTTCGATTGGTGATGCTTGTTTTGCATTTGCACTCGTAGGACTACGATTAAAATGTAGGCGGCGCATTCTACGGCAACCCCCAAAATGATAAAGGTAACCGACTAGCGAATATCATTGACCTAGTAATGATAAAAGTCGTCCTGTGCATACGCTCTGCTTTGCTATTCGAAGCTTGATTGCGAGCTTGGCTGACTTTACGAGCTATTCCAATGGTTTTGCAAAAAAACCGCACTTTCGTATTCGCCACCTTTGTTTGTACGCAATACGTGAGTCATATATTCAAATCTCCTTTCGAAAAATGCTAAGAAGTGTTCAAACTTCTTTGCTGCCTTGTCCTTTGTTGGTGCCAAAAACACCCTGCAATAGTTGGATTTTGGTGATAGATAAAGTTGACTAGGTACCTGTTTCCAAGTCTGTTTTTAAGTGTCATAGGTCCCTTTCAAATGTGAACAGAATACCCCCCAATTCGATCTATTGGGGAGTTGATACCTGTGCCTTTTTTCAACTGAGCGTTTTTGGTCTGCTTCCCTTGAGCACACGAAATACATGTTGGTCTTGAGAAGCTCGTAATCACAATTCCAGAGTCTGGTTTCTTTGCCATCCTTTTAATGGTGTCATACGAAAGATGACCCAACCTTTGGTGAAAATGATACAATGTACCATTTTGGATGTTGGCCCTGGGTGAATCCTTTAGCAAGCACCACGGTTATCACTTCTCTTGAGGACTTAAGATTTTTCTTAGTGTCCACCACTTGCACGTAAAGCATATTCTGTTTCATGTCAATGTCGTAATTTACCATTCCATCTGACGTTCGAGTCAAGGTGCAAGGTGCGAGAATTACCGGTATACCCAAGACCAAAACCTTTACACTCGAGCATTCCATACGTAATAATGTTTCTTGAAAGCTCGAAGCCAGGTATATGTAATCTTTTTTATACGACCTTGAGCCATCACCGTCAAAAGCACATTTCCGACTTGACTGAGTCGGATTATCTCGCCATTCACCAAATAGCACTCCAATTGACACGGTTTTAGAATTTTTAGTAGCGATTCATCTGCAAGATGTCTGCTGGACCCGCTGTCTAGTATCGAGGCATCTAAACTCAAGCTTTCAGTAATATCGTTTGAGTTATTAAAATCGTTGCGGTTTCCTCTGGCCTCCTGAATCGCCAAAACTATATTTTCGGCTGATTTTCCGTGTCGGCCATTATTTCGAAGTTCTCGTTTGGATTTGCAGTCGGATTTCACGTGTCCGATTTTACCGCTATTAAAAAAGATGCGGGTCTCCTTGCGCTCAATTTTATCTTTAATGTTGGCCAACACCTCTTTTCCAAAAGCTCGGCCCGATCGATATTCGAGCTCGATTGCTTGGGCGAAATGAGCCAATTCCTCAGCTTCAACCAGAAAATCGGCTCTCTCGGTTGAGTACTCAAACATTAAAATGAGAGCCAAATCTGGGGAGGCGTATCTGACAATATTGTCCAGCACTTGTTGCTCCCCGGTCCCTACTGCATCGCTCTCAGCCACCAAGTATAAAAAATGCTCTGGCCAAGACCGTATTGCCTCTTTTTTGTTACTAAAGAGTTTAATTGCGTGAACAGCAGTTATTATTGTCTTGAACGTGTCATGTATCCTCTGCATCAGGTATTGTAGCGTTGGTAAACTTGCCATCATGAATCCACTTGTTTGCTGAAATATATTTCGGCAGTGTCCATTAAGATATTGTAAAAAACGTCAGTTTTGACACTTTCAGTCCAAAGAAATCCACATGATTCTTGGGCCATGTCAACCTGTCTCTAAAGCGTCTTTCCACAAAAAACCTGAACCCAAACCAGCATATACTTCGGTCCCATCGAACTTTCAAATAGCCAACTTTCGTTGTCTGGAATCCGGGGTCCTGTAATTTACCAGGGATGGCGTTCGCTGAATCGGCACTGGGGGACTTTGAGGTTGATACGGAGGAAATTGCGAAGGGGTTTGAGGGATTTCTTGTTCCCTCTGTGCCACTCTAGCTCGTGCCCTTGGATAACACCGATTTTGGTCACCCAAAATTTCATTTCGACCCCTCATCAAGGAATCACCCAAGGCATCGCGGTGTAGTCGACCAGCGGAATCCGCACCTTTATGGAATGTAAACATTTCACTTTCAACCGCACCTCTTAACCTTTCATCCTCGGCCAACCTGGATTGAAAAGCTTCTATCTCCTTGATTCGTTCATCCATCCCAGTACGCATATCCATCATCTTGGAAAACGCCTCAGTTTCTGTACCCCTTTCAGAGGTATGAGGTGGTATGTTGTTGCCGATTCCGTCCTAGCCCTTTCGTGACTAGATGTTGTCGGAAGTTCGACATCATTTGCAGGTGAGGTGGTGGTTGGGCTCATAACGTGTTAAAAATGGTGTAGCTTATGAACGAAGTAGTAATTGGGAACTAGTATGTATTTCTTAATCCTACTTGTGCATCACTAATTAGCCTGTCCTAAATTACTAAATAGAAGTTAAGTAGTATCTGATACATCATAGAGCATGCGACAGTGTAACCTGGGTGAGTTATGAGCCCTTAATTTGCACTCACTGTACCTTGTTTGTCTATCTTGAAAGTCGCATTACGCACCTTCTCTGCGCGTGACTTGAAACGTCGCCCCTTTAAATTAATTATTAATAAATATATATTATCCTTTTTGAAATGTATCAGGAAGCACACGGCACTCTTTTATCGGTCTAGATGGATATAGAAGGAAAAATCTAAATTGCAGTGTCTATCGTATTCTGGACAAGTTAAAGTTAAATTACAATTACAAAAGCTTAGCCATAGTAAATCACGTGAATATTGTAGTGTAGGCTTCTATGTGCTAGGCTGTGTGTGTGACCGTCATAGAAGGTGGTGTGATTTTGTCATAAAAAGCTTCTGCGTTCTTCTCCTGTTTTATTTTCAAGTAAATTCTACCATTAAGCTTGTCATTATTCTATAATAATTTGATTCGTAACATTTAAAATAAGTTTCTCCTTAACTATGGTGACTGCAACGCCAGCACAGGTGCTGCAGGATCTACGCTTCGAAGAGCGACTGGCTGACGTAAAAGCTCGCATTCCGACAACACTGGAGCTGGCAAAAGAGGGATCTCTGGCAAAGCGCAATCAGGCAAAGCGTAAACTTTACCACGACAGCGAGCTCATCCGCATTGAGCTGGAGGAGCGCATGAATGAGCTCGGTATCGAAAGCGAATGGCTCACAGACCCTCAGGTGATAGTCGCTAACACCAAATTGGACAGTGTACGCAATCAACTTAAACTAGACGTGCTGCAAGGAAATTTTTCACCACTGGAAAAGATTTATATGCTCGTACGCATGTTAACAATGGTACTGGTGCTGGTTGGCTGGCTCAGCTGTGTGACGGTGCTGATTCCCCTTAAGTGGCTAACTCCACTTCTTGTGAAGCTGGGTGTTAAAAAAAATTACTTGCCTATGGATATTCTTTCCTGGGGCACAGCCGCTATGGTCTGCGTCACCGCCTGCACAGACGTAAAAGCAGAGGGTGTCGAAAACCTGCTTAATCTTAAAGACTCAGTGGTTTGTATGTTCAGGTGAGGCTTGTAGCCGGAGTTTCAGGAGCTCGGGCTGCGTGACTGACTTGAGCATTTTAAAATTATGCAGCCACTCATCCAACCTCGATGGCTTTATTGTAAACGGATCGTCTCCTATTGCATTTAAGTTTGCGGCGAAAAAGAGCATCTTTCTTGTACCCTTTCTAGGCTGGACATCTCGCTGGGGCTTCGACTTTGTCGCAATTGACCGCTCACATCGGTACGTTGGCTTTGTGACCAGTGCATTTTGGAGGCTTAATTCGCTTGTAAAGAAAAGCAGCCCTAAAGAGTCTCAAGGATTTAGCAATTTCGGTCAATGAGCGCGGCAATTCAGTTTGCATCTCACCCGAAGGTACGCGGTCGAAAGACGGCCTGGTAAGAGATGCTGCGGGATGGCCTACAAGTTTATATGAGGAATTGAGGTCTGAATATTTTACCGCATTTTAGCTGCAAGAGTTTAAAAAAGGCCCATTTTATTTGCGCGAAGAAACGAAGAAGAATGTTGTGCCTTCCATCGTGTTTGGTGCGTTTGAGCTATGGCCTCCTGGACGTCTATTTAGCATTCCCGGACACGTAAGTCTGTTTTTGAAGCATGTGTCGTGTTATTTTGTTGTTGCCATCTACTTACATGAAATACAGACACTTGTGCGTTACCTACCTGAGTACAAGTCCGATCCAAGTCTGAATCGCAACCAGAATCGATTGGCGCTTCGTCGCATTTACTTGAAGGCATTTACGCAGGACATTCCGGACTTTATTGGCACGCGCGTGAGCACCAGTTATATTTTGAAGAATATGTTCTACCACTACCTTTCGTGGGCGATTACATTTAAGGTGACATCGTGGGCCATTACAATTACTCGCTTCGTCTGTTTTTCGCTAAACATCACGTACGGCACATTCATGCTATACTCGTTAGTCATGATGATGGCGGGCGAAGCGCTTATGTTTTTCACTTGTTAAGCTTGTATTATTGTCAAGCGCTGCAAAGTATTTTTTCTCCTGCGAACGTCGTGCTTGATTCTCTCGGCATCGACAGGTCCTTAAAGACTTTACGGCGTTTTATAATCTAGTTTGACAAATAATCGCGTTTTACGTCATTCTACCGACTACTGTAGCTTTTAACTTTTTGTTGTTTCTATCTACTTGCTTGCTTTCGCGTTTCTCCATCGTCGCGTGCAGCGCCTCCGCAGGCGAGTATACGGACGAATAGGATGCCAAGCGATGGCGGTCTACTTTGAGTTGTTCTTCCGCCGATAAAGCAGTAATTGTAATATTCAGTGGCTTGCCAGCACGCTCAGCTACTAGCTCCTGACGCTCGCGTTTTCGCTTGCGGACACCGGCGTTCCGGAATCTAACGGGAGCTGTGCGTGGCTCACCCCACCCAGTCAGTATGTTGCCCTCTAGTAATGTGTCACGCAGAAACTTATCCTCTAGCTCAAATAATTTGCGGCCCTGCTCAATCCAGTCCTCCTCCTCTATCAGCGCCTTCGATTGCAGCGCGCGCAACCTTGCGTCCAAATCCTTGTTACTGATTGCCGTCATTCATAAATTACTTGCAATTTTTTTGGGTATATCCCAACAACTAAATCACAACCATTTTGTAGATAATTTTTTATTTTAAATTGTGAAGAAACGCTTCTACTTAAATTATTACTGCCAAGTTTTAAGAAATAAATTACTAATAATTTTAGAGAAACGACCTTCCTGCGAATTCTTATAATCACACCCTATTCCCGATTTTCCAAAATATTAAATTGATCCACTTATGGGTTGTTTCACGTAAATGCCCCTCTACCGCAACCAGCTCTCTGCTTCTGTGAAGCGCGCGCAAATTTGCCACACACTGAGTAATGGATATTTGGACGCGACACCGAAGTGGGAAAGTTGGCCATAGAACGGGAGGTCGTGTGTATTACGAAAGTGGTGGACCTAATTGATGAGCGGTAGTGCTCGTCGCGTTTGAAGATGGCGCCACTGCACAGTTTTACAAGGTATGGCTATGTAATCACTGCCGCTTTGAGTACTGTATGCATCCGGTGGCTGTAACGGGGCACTACTGACTTGTACTGCTTCAGTACAAGTCCACTTCGCACTGCCTCAGTGCGGGTGGTGCCTAACGTCACTTCACGTACACTAGTACGTGCAGAGGAAGGCTCTCTTTAAAACATTTGCTTTAAAGGGTTGAAAGTAAACTGTATTTAATATAATTAAGTTCTTTTGTTTATATATTATAATACTGACTTTATTATAAACTAATAAAAAACATGTAATAAAGTCCTTTCTGACTCTCTCTTTGCGCGCGTCCAGCGCTGACTGGACCGCGGAGTAAGAAGATATAAGGGTCTATATCTACCAATGGATAAGCTTTTAGAATATTACAATGTGAAGTATTATTCTTCAAATATTATCCACCTTTTTAGATAATATATAAATTAACAACCTTAAAGTCTAATTTCATGTACCGATATACCCCGTTACATCACCCCTCCTTTAAACGACAATCACTCTGACTGTCATTGGATAGAGTGTCACTTTAAGGCCACTTATTTAAAAACGATGCCGATTGGTCCGAACCGTCATTTTTTAATTCTATCGCATGGTTAATAAGTCCATGCGGTATGCGAATAGTGCGGCGCCTTCGGCTGCGGTTCATGCAGCCGCGGGCGACGCATTATTGTCTCATGCGGGAGACGTTCCGTCTGCCGTAGTGTCATCTTCTCCCGCAACACTAAATGTTGCGGTAAAAATCGTACAATCCCGCTAAAAAAACCTTTTACGGGGCACGTGGTGATACACCACGTGAATGCGATCCCTCCTTGGAGATCGACTAAGAATGCGAGTCGGGCGAAATGGCCGACTCAGGGAGAACAGAACAGTCGCCTGATCATCGTTAGGTGGCTGACAATGAGCCTTTGAACGAGGGGGCTCATCCGAGTAGACGCGCTGGTAGTATTCGCTACAGCATGTTCGGTTCCGACGATGAGGATGATTCCTCATCACCAGCACCGTCTCCCGTGCCGTCACCCGTACATATTTCTGAGCGTGGTGATGACGATGGCGTAAGCCATCGTAATAAAAGTTCTTGTGGTACCCCTGCTTCAGTGGGTTCACTCAGAGGATCGTAGACACTAGAATGTCTCGTCTTGCCCCTGAGAAGCCGTGGCTTTTGCCCGAACAGCGAATCAATAGCTTGTCTGAAGAGACTACTCCTCACAATAAATATCCCTTATATATTGCGACAAAGCTACATGGCCTTGGTCCCAGCGCGAAGAACTCTCGCGCTGAAGAAATTTTTTATTTCGAAGCTTTTTTTAAGCATCGATGGTATAATGGCAACAACAAGCGAGATAAAGTCTCGCTGATGAAAGCCTGGAGCGCGTTCATTCGCAATGTCAAAGCCATTGGACGCAAAGCCTGGCTTCAAAGACTTAACGCAATTCGCATTAAGATTGAAGGACGAACTTCAACCGGTGCAAGGTATAAATTGCATCGGTTGTCATGTGAGGCAGGACTTCCACGCCTAACGTGGGGTGATCCCTGTCCGTGTTGTGTTGACAACACGAAGCGAGTAAAAGGGGGTGTCTAATTCCTTTCATCGCCCTGGAGAAGGGCTCGCATCTCTATCGAGATGCGCGATGCGATTGACGTTTTGCAATCGATTTACAGGCGCCAGGGGCGCGTGTTTCCCGATGGACCTTCTAATCCATCGGATGGGTCTCGTCATACTGACGAACGAGGCCCTCAACGTCAACAATCAGCTGGGAATGAGGCTCCCAGCTGTCATGTGAAGGTTAATAACCGCGCCAGCGAACGAGAACTCTTTCGCTGCCCCTTCACATCACGGTGGATCAGAATATGTTCCACAAGGAAACGTTGGCCACCGCTGATTCTCGAGCCAGCAAAAATTTCTCTGCTGACTCATTTGTTTTGTCTTTTTCAGTGTGCTTTGTGCGCACTGCCATGAGATCTTTCTCATCTTCAATGTCGATTGCTTCGACATCGACATCATTCGCGTCGTTGTTAACTTCGACGCGTGATGAGCATGAGCCAGAAATGGTATGTTTCGTGCGAGCCCCCCCTAAACTAGAGGGTCTCTCTAATCGGGTGGATATGCGTGGATGGTGTAAGCCACTCACGAAGAACGGTGTATGCGTTGTAGATGTATGCACCAAATTACTGATGGCGAATTCGACCATCGGTAAAAACTCGCTCCAATTCGGATACGATTGGACGTAACCTCGAAGAATTTCTTCGAGGACGCGATTTAAGCGTCCGTATGACCATCGGTCTCTGGATGATCAGAAGTTGACATACTCAGCCGTGTTCCGATCTTTCGGAACACGGATTGCCAAAACTCCGCCGTAAACCGTGGATCTCTATCCGAGACCATTTTACGGGGTAAACTGTGGAGTTCGAATACCGTGTCTATAAAGACGCGGGCTCAGCCCGCAGCCGTGATTGACTTTGATACTGCAGCAAGCTGTACCATCTTGCTGAATCTGTCTACAAAAACAAGGATTCCATTGTTTTTGTGATCGGCTTCAGGAAATCCGAAGACAAGGTCAATAGATACGGACTGCCAACATTCTGCCGGAAGTGGTAGAAGTTGGAGAGGTGCACGGGATGAAGGGCTAGGCTTCACCCATTGATATACCTCGCAAGCACGAATGTACTTGCGCACGAACTGATACTGGCGGGGCCAGTAAAAGTCGCGACTTACTGTGAGATAAGTTTTCTGACATCCACGATCCCCATTTGTTGGTGCATCGTGACACTCATACATGATGCGCAAGCGAAAAAAATTGTGAGTTGGACGACGACACGTGGAGTGTCGCCGGCAACGGCTGTGTAATACAATAAGCCGTTGCGTGTTGTGTATCGATCGGATGACGATCAATATAAAGCCGGTTAATCTTTAAAGATGTGTCGGATGGATTCATCAGATGATTCATTAAACGCAGAAGGTCCTTATCTTCTTTGTAGGCTTCTTTCTGCCATCAACTAAGGTTGATGACGGAACACTTATAATGAGTGTTGCAACAGTGGGATTATTTTCACTGCTGGAATGTGCGGCCGACTCGAAATCGAATCGGCGTGATATCGCATCAGCGACGACATTAAGTCGTCCTGGTTTTTATTTCACGGAGAAATTAAACTCCGCGAAGAAGGGTAACCACTTCGCCATTTTTTGCGAGAGGTGTGGGCTATTGACGGCCGTGCGTAATGATGCATGGTCTGTATATACGATGAACGGTCTATTTCCGAGGAGATAGATCCTAAACTTAGCCAGCGCATATTTCATGGCAAGGAGTTCCTTGTCATGCACTGGGTAATTGCGTTCAGCTGGTTGCAGCTGACGCGATTGGTGACAGACGACGCGCTCCGCGCCGTCTGTATCGTATTGCATTAACGCACAGCCGATTGCAAAATCGCTGGCGTCACAGACCACATGGAATGGTCTGTCTTAATTTGCAATCACCAAAATGGGCGATTGCATCAAGCTTTGCTCAATACCTTCAAAGGAACGCTGACAATCAGCATTTTATAACCATTTCTCGTCTTTTTTAAAAGACGAGGGAGATGAACTGTTATCTCGGCATAATTGCGTGAGTATTGTGCAAGTACGCCGCTAGCCCAGGGAATTTTCTCAGTCCTTGACATCGACTGATACTGGCCAGTCGGTAATTGCCTTGATCTTTTTGGGATCACGGCGCACGCCGTGTTTCCCCGACGATGCACCCAAGAAGTGGTATTTTGCTTGCATATACATTTCTTGAGATTTGCGTACAACTTATGCTTTCGCATAAGTGTACGAACTTGACGAACGTGAGTTTTATGAACTTCCACGTCCGTTTTTCCGTCCATGACCCGGCTATGGATGAATGCATCGTCAAAGTAACTCGGTGCGAATTCTCGCACCGGTCTCAATAGATTCGTAACGCATTTGTTGAATCTTGCAGGGGCGTTACTGCGTTACTAAGCCCCTGTAGCATTACTAGCCATTCCCAGAGCATCCAACTGGGAATGCTCACTGCTGTGTACGGGATGTCCCGTTCACGCATAAGGATCTGATAAAATTCACCCATCAGATCTATAGACGAAAAGTTGGTACTCTTAGACATACCATCTATGATTACGTCTTTTCTAGGCTTCGGCGTTTGAGCCGGTACCGATGCAGCATTCAGTTTATTGACTGCGGGCACTAACCGCCACCCTCGTGTGGCTTTTCGCACACAGAAGGTCGGAGGGCTATGTGGGGAGGTTGACTACCTTACATGACCCGCTTCTAACCGATCGATAAAGAATTTATCGATCGCAAATGCTTGTTCACGAGGCAGTGGCCACTGCTTCATGACGCAGTACTTTGAGCCCGAATTGAGCTCGATCTCATGTCGAGTGCCTTTATCTTAAGGCAACTCGCATGGAATTGTTTCAGGGAATTCATTCCTGAATTCAATCAAATCCTTGTATAAAGAATTTGTCTTAAGTGACTCCCAGGATGAGTAGTATATCTCTCAATCCGAGTCTTCACATCGAGGACACTTTCGTCCATCGATGAGCTGCTGAGAACCCGTTCGTTCTCTGCACAATTACTGCTGACCGAATATCGGTTATGTATTCGTCCTCTGTGACGAGTACGCAGAT
>NC_090613.1:6598788-6617833 GCF_004359215.1 Bremia lactucae
AGGAGATAGACCCTAAATTTAGCCAATGCATATTTCATGGCAAGGAGTTCCTTGTCATGCACTGGGTAATTGCGTTCAGCTGGTTGCAGCTGACGCGATTGGTGACAGACGACGCGCTCCGCGCCGTCTGTATCGTATTGCATTAACGCACAGCCGATTGCAAAATCGCTGGCGTCACAGACCACATGGAATGGTCTGTCTTAATTTGCAATCACCAAAATGGGCGATTGCATCAAGCTTTGCTCAATACCTTCAAAGGAACGCTGACAATCAGCATTTTATAACCATTTCTCGTCTTTTTTAAAAGACGAGGGAGATGAACTGTTATCTCGGCATAATTGCGTGAGTATTGTGCAAGTACGCCGCTAGCCCAGGGAATTTTCTCAGTCCTTGACATCGACTGATACTGGCCAGTCGGTAATTGCCTTGATCTTTTTGGGATCACGGCGCACGCCGTGTTTCCCCGACGATGCACCCAAGAAGTGGTATTTTGCTTGCATATACATTTCTTGAGATTTGCGTACAACTTATGCTTTCGCATAAGTGTACGAACTTGACGAACGTGAGTTTTATGAACTTCCACGTCCGTTTTTCCGTCCATGACCCGGCTATGGATGAATGCATCGTCAAAGTAACTCGGTGCGAATTCTCGCACCGGTCTCAATAGATTCGTAACGCATTTGTTGAATCTTGCAGGGGCGTTACTGCGTTACTAAGCCCCTGTAGCATTACTAGCCATTCCCAGAGCATCCAACTGGGAATGCTCACTGCTGTGTACGGGATGTCCCGTTCACGCATAAGGATCTGATAAAATTCACCCATCAGATCTATAGACGAAAAGTTGGTACTCTTAGACATACCATCTATGATTACGTCTTTTCTAGGCTTCGGCGTTTGAGCCGGTACCGATGCAGCATTCAGTTTATTGACTGCGGGCACTAACCGCCACCCTCGTGTGGCTTTTCGCACACAGAAGGTCGGAGGGCTATGTGGGGAGGTTGACTACCTTACATGACCCGCTTCTAACCGATCGATAAAGAATTTATCGATCGCAAATGCTTGTTCACGAGGCAGTGGCCACTGCTTCATGACGCAGTACTTTGAGCCCGAATTGAGCTCGATCTCATGTCGAGTGCCTTTATCTTAAGGCAACTCGCATGGAATTGTTTCAGGGAATTCATTCCTGAATTCAATCAAATCCTTGTATAAAGAATTTGTCTTAAGTGACTCCCAGGATGAGTAGTATATCTCTCAATCCGAGTCTTCACATCGAGGACACTTTCGTCCATCGATGAGCTGCTGAGAACCCGTTCGTTCTCTGCACAATTACTGCTGACCGAATATCGGTTATGTATTCGTCCTCTGTGACGAGTACGCAGATATGCTTGATTCTACCACTATGCAGATCTCTCAAGAACCGTTTGGGTTCAAGGGTTAGAAATTGAGTTATCTCCAAAGTTAACGTCGGAGGCGCATACAGATCCAGAGTATAAGCGCCTACTCTTGAATCGCTATTAACCAAGACATTCATGTCTCAGTTTCTTCCTGGGATTTATCGACGGGCGCCGATGAATTAATTCCTCGGGATGCTAAATTTAGTCACTTTAGATATTTACTTGTGGAGATTTCTTCTTAGTAGGTTTGGATTATTCTTTTGATGTCTTCCTAGTTTGATTGGCTCTGATAGCATGTTCTCTACGGTCGGCTGTTACTCGATCTGTGATGATGTCTGTCACTTGTTCATCCGGTGTCTTTCTGATGTAGGTTTTGGGTGTAGAATCGTGTGGATGTACTACGAGTGAGTGCGATGGTCTCACTTGTGGTACGGTCGTTAGTACGATTGCACAAGATCACAGTGTGATTACTAATCACACTGTGGAGTCAGCTACCGGCGGCTGTGCTAATGCACAGGCAGCGCCGAAGGTCCACCACTCGAATTAGTCAAGTGGATTGAGACGTGAATGTACCTCTAGTGGGCGACATTCAAGGAATATACCGGCTGTCCAAAATGGACAGCACGATGATCCTAGGTCGAGTAGAGAGTTGAACGTAGAGGACCCGACTGTGATAGAGCAATCACAGTCGGAAGACGTAGAGGGAATAAGTCCAAACGTACTTAAAGATTAAAATCGGCAGAGAACGAACGGGTTCTCAGCAGCTCATCGATGGACGAAAGTGTCCTCGATGTGAAGACTCGGATTGAGAGATATACTACTCAATCCTGCTTTGCTGTGGACTTGGTACGCGGGCAAGTCCACGGCAACACAGACTCAAATATAGCCGCGTCATGTTTACCTTTGCGCTTCAAATCTAAGAATACTATGCTGAATGAGACGAATCAAGCTCATTCGTCTTCTTTCACAGCACAATAATTTTATGTATGCATTAAACCTCGTGGGAATGCACAGCACTCGCTCTAGAATTTTGAGTACCACAGGCGGCGATGGCGTATAGAGCTCTGGCAGTTTGAAGTCAACGTCTCGTTTACGATATATCGGCCGATGGCTTGTCAAACTTCCTAGCATAGTGCTTATTGCCGATACGGCCAGCGATCTCGCTCCGAAAAAAATAAACTCTGCTGGCGTAGAAGCAGCAGAGTTTATTTTTTTCGGTGCGAGATTGCAGTACGGGCTTTTTGGCCATTGCAAGTTGTAAAAGGATGCTATGGGTCTGGCAAAGCTTAAACTTGAGGTCCGTCTGTATATTTAATGAGCAAATTATGGTCACGTCCTAAATACTCTTTTTTAAAGATTGGCTCTGTCCGCAATCCTCGTATATAGCGGTTTATGAGGGCATTTTGGGGTCATCGCTGCTCGCAAATATATTTGCCTAATAACCACAGTAGATCCCGAGCTAAAATTTGGACATCTTGGGGTCATCGCTGCTCGCAAATACATTTGTCTAATAACCACAGTAGATTCCCGAAATAAAATTTGGAAAACTTAAGATGTCGATAACTCGCATCACATCTTGAATTATCTTTTTCAAAGTATGATTTTGTACCGCGATCCCTTACATTTAGCAGTTTACGAGGCCGTGTTGAGGACATCGCTGCTCGTAAATACATACCAAAGTAAGATCTCTAACTAGAAATTTAGAAACCTTTGATATCAATAATCAAAAGAAATGTCGTGATATAGCTACATAAATATCCTTAATCGGTAGATCCTGCAATTGAACTTTACTCACCTACAATTTAATAGCTGACACGCGCAAACAAGGAGGGTATATTGACGCAAAGTATCAAATCTTTACCTGCATGTTACATAAAAATCATTTGGTGCTATATCTCCTTCAGCTCTTTTATCGTAATGAAACATATTTAAATTCGAATTAAAAATCCATGCGTGCTCTTTATTAAAAATGCTCTAATATAATTCAATTGCTTTTCGTTGATTTAAGTAGACTGTTACCTTGCGTAAGAGACTAAGCAATTTCTTTCGCATGTTAGCAGTCTATTATGATTTTACGGACGAAACTAAGGCTCGCATGTTAAAAGTTCAAGGGAGTAAAAAATTGTCGTTTTCACCTTTTCGAGCTTCATGAAATATGCTTTTATCAGGCGCTACACATTCTTGACGTCGTGGGAAGCAGTCAAGTACAAGTATAACCTTATATCATTTTTAGTCACCGTAATGGAGTACAATTCGGTTGTAGAACGGTTGTTACATTGACCTTATAAGTAATTAACCCTTTTATCATATTCTAAAATAAACGATTACTTAAATCCCATTTTTTATGGGTAACAAATGTGGTCGCCGCCAGATATAAATCTGGCGGTCGAAATCTATTTTTTAAATAAGCTAGGGTAATATTTTAGATTAAATAATTAAATAAATTGCAGTTCCCCTTTTGATCTTTAAGCATTAAGTGCCTTCCTAAGGCTTGCGCATTGATCTATAAGAGATAGAAGCCTTTCTAAGGTATACGCCCTTGAACACTAGTTGCAACTTGGTTCTACGAAGCCCTAAATCCCTTGAACTAATATATATTAAGCTTTAATAGCTTGTACGACTCCCTGAGTTGTTAAACCCATTAGTTCTATAGAACTAAGAGACTCTCTGAGTGGAAAAGTCTTCCTCTGACTTTAAGAGCGAAGTAGCTCCGCTACACCTGGTAGCACTCGTAGTCAATCTACGTCTGAGTCTTGATAAGACTAAATCTTCGCTGAAAATGGAAGATTTTTCCAGAACTTTCAAAGTTTAAACGCGCAGCTTATGACAAGCTCAAAACTTTATTTTTGGGCTTGAACATGAAGAGTTTATTATACTTCAGGGACCAGAGGTCCTGCATGCAAGGCTTGAAGCCTTCACGCGATATGAATCCTCCCTGGTCGGCCAGGTACAAGATCACCTTGAGGCATCTATGCCAACCCGGTACATCTCAGTACTGATTCAGAGCCGAAGGCTCGCCCTCTAGGTGCCAATGTAAATACATTTGAGGGAAAAGAGGGAGAAATGTCCCTTTTTGGATTAAGCAGATGGAGATGTCCATTGGCTCCGCCTTGCTCTTAACAGAACGGCAGAAAGTGGCTATGGCCATTTCCAAACTCGGAGGTAGAGCCATGGAGTAGGCACTATCGTGCAGTGCGTCGGTAAACGACGCTTTTCCCTCATGGAATCGCTGAAACAGCAAATTTCCAGCATGTTTGCACCACCTGATCAGGCTTTTCGAATGCTATCACGGCTCATTGTGACTCGACAGAGTAAACAAACCCTACCCTAGGATTTGTCCAGGAGTTGAGAAGTCTCATTGCATTTATGCATTGCATCAAGACCCGGAGCAAGAAGAAATTGTTGTAACAATTTTATGCGGGGTCTCATTGACGGCGTTGCCGGGACGGAATTATCCGATCTCATCCTGCTACTTTCGAAGAGGCAGTTGCCATAGCGCTACGCGCTGTGTTCGACTTTAAGTCTACTCGTGTTAGCACGCTTGCTTACCGAACAAGCTCTTCGAGCATATGAGTACCGTCTAATAGAACGGAGCCCATGGATCTAAGCCTCGTTGAGGAAGGAGAAGAGGCTTCTCAAGCTGTGGAGCAGCATGAAAACATCCGTAGATGTTATATGTGCGAAAGCACGAACCAATTACGTCCAGCCTTTCCCTACGAAATACGCGTAAAGCTCGAAAGAGGATTAATTCCGACCTATACCATAAATCTGGTACGGTGCGGAAAACGTCGATACCCAGTGGATGCGAAGGCCCTACTGGGTAAGACCTAGGCTCTGTTGAACCTCTACAAGGTGAGAGTAAGCAGGACCTTGCTCCAATTAGCTCGGTGCGTATTGACACGGAGCGTTCGTAAGAGCCTCGCTTGTTAGTCGCTCAAGCGACTGTAAAGGGCTTTGATAAGCCGTGGTCAATTTTAATTGACTCAGGAGCGTCTTGCAGTTATGCTCGACGCCTTTTCCTTAAAGGAAGTCAACAATACGTTGAGGCGCTTAGAGAGCATGAAGGTGATACAATCACTGTTCGCTTAGCGACTGGGACTCGAGTCACTGCTTCCAAGGTTCCATTAAACTTAGGCATCAAGTTTCTGGATTTTGACAAAATGGAACGCTGTCTCGTCCTTGATTTGGATTCGAGATATGATTTCATCGTTGATATGGCCTGGCTTGAACGCCAAGAGCCATGATGGATTGATTAGAGGTCTAAGACCTTAGGTACCACGCGCGATGTTACCAGCAAAGTTTTGGAGTCATGAACCCACCTTTGCTAGGCAACAAAAGCGCTATTGGCGCGGATCATTGACTGAGTCTGTCAGTGTTTTAGACATTGGCATATCTGAGTTAATAAACTCTAATTTTAACAACATTATTTAGCCCGACCCAGCAGAAATAAGTGGAACGGCACGTACTCCGTCGAGTGATACTCGTTGTAAAAACGATTCGCTGAGTGCTGAAATCATTGTTGGCCTAAGGCCGAATCATCGAGGGTGCGATATCCCTGAGATACGTGGAGTGACACGTCTAAGTCCACCGAGTTTGGTCGGCCGAGGTGGCACCGTACTGAGTGTCAATAGTGACACTATTGGCGGTTCACCAGAGCATTTTGGGTCAAACCCTTCTAATGCACGTGAAGCGACACGTAAACGTTCACTGGATAAGGAAGTTGAGTTAGCTAACTCCTTGTCGAATGCAAATTAGACACCATGTCTTGTACAGAACCAATACAGGCTGGAAAATCCGGGGACATGAATGTCCCGGCCTCTAATAGGCGTATTGTCTCCACTTCAAGGCAGGATGGACACAAAGCGTGTATTCCCTCACAAAGTGATACGAGTGAGCAATTGCATACGCTTGTAAATGGTGTAACCGGTAAAATGGAGGGGGAAGTTAGCCTTGCGGCAATCCGTTCGCTACATGCTCTTTTAGAGCTAGACGAAATGTCTATTGATGAAGGCAGCCGAGCCTTAAAGGCTGGACACTTATCTGAGAAACTTACCAACGCTTAAGTTAAGCTCATCGTTACTTCTCGACGAAGCTGTCCTGGATGACTCAAAAGCTGCACTTAGTGCGTGAAATGGGCCATCGATCCTTTAAGATCCTACGGATCCCATTTATTCCTTAATAAAGGAATTCCACGATGTAGTATGTACCAATCCACCATCTGTTCGACCCCCGGATAGAGATGTTCGTCATGAAATTGACTTGGTTCCTAAAACTAAATACTGTGTCACACGGCAGTTGCCTTTACCAAACGTACAGTGTGATGTCATTGACGATTTCTTCCGTGTTAAGCACGAGACTGGAAGGTACAAGAGAGCAAAAATCCCCATTTGACACCGAAATTTTGTGTCAAGAAGCCAAATGATAAATGGCGCGTTGTACATGTTTGTAATAAGCTTAATGCTACCACAATACCAGCACAAACCCCCATTCCTAGAAAGGATGTTCTTCCGAATAATATGGTCGGATGTACAATGTACAGTGCACTTGACTTAGTCAATGGTTATTACCAACTGCCCATGCAAGCTAGCGATATACCGCTTACAGCGGTTAGCACCCCAAGCGGTATGCTATGGGAGTGGTTAATTATGCCACAAGGGCTTTCCAACACCCCAGCAACATTTAATCGTCTAGCGACGCAACTATTCCGCCCTCATCGAGGTTATGCACAGACTTATTTTGATGACATTTTTGTCCACAGTCGTGCGGAACAAGGTCGGTCGGACATGAAAAACCATTTAGACCATTTGCGAGCAGTGCTCGAGGGTATGCGCACAAAAAAGTTGCTAGTGGGGATGGGCTTGCTGATACAGCCCTGTTACCATTCGGAAACAAGTAAGCAAGTTTCTCGCGACGCGATTTGGTGTCTTTTTAACGTGACGCAATGGCTAATAGCCGACACAAAAAGAAAGAACAAGCAGATGCCAGAGGCAGAAGATGTATTAATTCTAATGCGGTCGGAGACCGAGTTTTATTAAACTCAAAAATCTACCTTTAACTTGGTTTCCGCTGTCTTCAAGACCAAATAGTGCCCGAGCTTTATTGGACCATTTACGGTCGTGGCCAAGAAGGGCCTTGCTTACACGCTAAACCTTCCTAGCAAGCTGCGTACACACCCAGTGTTTTACGTTGGCTTGCTTAAGCCATATCGTAAGCCTTTCCACGTGGACTTAAAGGCGCTTGCGCCAAGACAGGCGGTCGTGCCGCAAGTTGCTGCATCCTCACCAGGATGTCCAGCCGCCCCTCTAAACGAAGTTGCTGACGCTCCAGCATCGAAAGACGACTCTGAACCGCCTCAAAAGAGCCCGACCCGAGTAAGGCTCCCATGAAGAATTTGCACCTCGTGCTTCAGAGAATTAAATACTTCCGTCGCGATTTCTCCCGCTCTGCTTGATGCTCGGGAAACCTTCAGTTTCGCGTGGAGAAATTTTTAAAGTGACGTCGTCGTAATGGCCAATACCAGTATCTGGTGAAGTGGCTGGGGAACCCCTCTTCTGGAAACTCTTGGGAGTTTGAGGTACCTCTTCGGCAAGATTGCCTGACGCCGTTGACGTTTTTAAGAGCCAAGCTCAGGGTCAACTTGCGTGGAACGACGCTTTCCACCACTAGAAGTGGAATTAGGTGGACTTACTACCTCAGTGCGGTTTCTATTCATGGTTGCATGGTCAACCGAAGCACTGAAATATCGGCTAGATCATTCTTCGTTTTGTGGCACAAATGCCGAACGTAACTAGCCTTTGGCGTTAAGCTTGGCTAATAGAAGGGCAGCTTCCGTTCCAAACGAACACCAGCCACATTTGCAGACTCTCTAATATTCCAAATGTTGCGGGGCCCGATGGACCAAGTTCTCAAATGTGACTTCGTTTTCACTTATTGTTTCGTTTAAAACAAAACGATCGGAATTTTCCTCATTGAGGTCACCAAAGCCCCACGGGGGCTTGATCACGTAAACGCTTCAAATACTGACCTCGCGTCATTACCTTTGGGGTAAAGTATCGCTCACAAAGAGCGTCGCGAGCAGCGATCTCCTCCGGGGTCCTTGCCGCTCCGGAGGTCCAGATGGCCAAGCTGTGACCCGCGCTCTCTTTGAGACGCTTTTCCAAACTAAGCGGAGGGAATCTGTGCTCACTTTGAGCTTTAGCTTTCGCTATCTCGGCAGCTCGACGGCGAGCTTGTTCCTCAATGAGGATTGCCCGCTCTTGCTCTTCCCGAGCGGATTCGCAATGATGTTGGACTTAGGGTCCTGTGTCCTGCTCAATGCAGTTAAGACATCAGCAGCACCACGTTCTGAGAACAGATTCGGGGCCCGCCGACGTTAATCCGGAAGAAAACACGTGTAAGAGCGATGCTTTCGTTCCCCATCCTCTGATGAAGTGTGACTTTCAAAGTCCACCATTCCCTTATCGTCGAGGAAGGTGCTAAGAGTCTGTGAATCACGCTTATTTGTCATGGGACAAAGGAAAGCAAAACAAAAACAAACGGTTAGCTGCTTAGGTTCCAACCTCAAAGAGGAAATTAAGCGAATGTTGTCACTCGGTGTCAACAGTCTAATGAGGGAGAGTGTAATGGGGCACATCAGTTGGTTAACCGTTGTTGTGGTACATTTACCTTATGGGCATTATACCTTTTTATTGTGCTTTAAAATAATTAACTACTTAAATCCCATTTAGTATGGGTAACAAATTTTGGTCGCCGCCAGATATAAATCTGGCGGTCGAAATCTATTTTTAAATTAGCTAGGGTAAGGTTTTAATTAAATAATTAAATAAATTGCAGTTCTCCTTTTGATCTTAAAGCGTTAAGTGCCTTGCTAAGGCTTGCGCATTTATCTGTAAGAGATAGATGCCCTTTTAAGGTATATACGCTTGGGCACTAGTTGCCACTTGGTTCTACGAACCTCTGAATCCCTTGAACTAGAATTCATTAAGCTTTAATAGCTTGGTCGACTCCCTGGGTTGTTAAACCCATTAGGTCTATAGAACTAAGAGACTCTTCGAGTTTAAAAGTCTTCCATTGAATTTTGGAGCGAGGTAGCTCCGCTACAGTCACGCTTATTCGCTGTCGAAACTCAGAGACTCAAGAATTCGCTAAAGACAAAGGGTATCGGACCTAGATGTGTACATCATAAGCGGTGAGAAAGAATGTTGATATGACACCGAATATCGCATACAGGATTAGTTTGTGATTGCTGTCGCATAGGCAGTCGCTTATAAAATCATCTCTAGTAGCAGATTAGAGCGACAATCCAGGATAAGTCAATTAAATATAGTCAGATCTTTTGTTTGCTCTTGTGGTCTCACTTCAAATATATCAAGGCAGCCGCTATGGCTACAGCAATTAATACTACGGCAAAAGACAACACTTCTACGACCACATACAACACTACTACGGCCACCGACATGACCACAACTTTGCCAACTCCACTACTTGATAATGTTGGAGATGGCATAAATTTAAAAATGGCCAATGAAACTAATGGTTGTATTGGATCTTACCTCCCGGTCCACATCATGTGAATGAGGATAGATAATTCTGATTATAAGCGACCTAATAACATCTACTCACACATCTAATAACTACAAAGACAAACACAACATTCCTGTTTTGAGAGAACGCAGTTAGTTTTGAAAGTCGCGATTTTTTAAGAAGGCGGAATGATCTGTGAACAAGGCGAAGCGAACCTGGGAGAAGACAAGTGACTCTTATGACTTACCAGGAAGCGATCGATGGTAACGGACAGAAGATTAGCTAGGTTGATAAGCTTCAATACATTTAGTTTCTCATTTACCTTCTACCAACCAAGCACTAGAAAACAATAATTCCATCTAGAATAATCTGATCTGACCATAATTTTATTGAAACAAACAGGTTTAGGACTAGACAGCAGATTCGAATCTACCCATTTTTATCGCAAATTTCAAAATTTCAACATGAATCAGGCTATATACCCGCAGCACCCTCAGCAGGCATGGACATGGAGCAGCAGCATATCTAATGCAGGAGCTCAAGTCAACTTACATGTCATCAACCGCGCGATTTGGCTATTTTCGCGGTACGCAGCTCAGATGCCGCACAGACGAGAAGAAAGTTACTTTTAAAGAAACTGTCATGAAGCGTGTTGAAGGCTTCACAGCGGAATGCTGGAGAAGAAAAACGCTCCTGAAGCCGTGGCAGCAGCCGCAGTAACGGACGAGTGAGATTTGTCGGGAATTTCTTACGAGAGAGAAGGAGAGAGGGATGACACCGAAACAATACCGCACGTCATCTGTCGCTCCCTGATGCTGTATATTTCAACGCACATTTTCACGCCGACCATAAAGCGCTCTAACGCCCTTTGTAAAAGGTTTTGTGAGATGTGCTTGGTTAGATCAATTATCTGTGGCCATAGTATTAATGTCTGTTGCCATAGCGGCTGCCATAAATTAATTTCTAATCGTAGTACCTGGTTAACTGACGGCAGTCATTTCGGACAAAAACGTAGCCATCTGTATGTCTATGACTTTAATTATCATTTTACCTTCGTCGTTGTTCAGCATGATTTTCTTGCGAGGTATTGGAATTCAGGGTGAAAGTATCGCCGCATCCAACATTGCTATCTCTAGATCAATATTCCCATAGTCTTTAAAATCTAATAACACCACTTAAATGAATTATAACAGGTTTTACGCTTACTTATGAGGAGCTAGAGCAAACTATATCGATCCTATGTTTGTACCTGTCTGTAGTACAGATGCACGACAAGACTTGCGGAGCTAATCCATCATTGCCAATATTGACAAATGCGCTATTGACGCCGATAAAATCCCGGTCTCAGGATCCTACTTGTTCTTACACCGATCCGAGAAAATCGGCAATCTCGAAGCCATAATAGGATGGCAGGTGTCGAGGAATATAATGGACCGACGTGAGCGAGTAAGGGTTATTTAAGCACTCAGATAAGAAAAATGGGGTCGCGCTATCACGGCGTGTGCGTGTTTATTTACCGAGATAGCGCGGCCACTATATATACTTGATAAAAGGGGCATGTTTCGATCGACCGAAAGCGAATCGATAAAATAGAATTATATTTAGGATTTTGAATTGATGCTCCTGGACATAAATACTTGTTCAGTGTCGTATAAAAAAATACTGACTATAACGGTCAAAAATAGTTGTTCAGCACCCGCGTCGATATATCCACACCGCAAGTTACCATCTATAAAAGGTAATCGTGTTCTGGAAATTATTACGCGCAACATATGTGCTGCTACTTGGAAGATCCGAAGTCGACTTCTTTAAAGTTTGCTTACCAATGCGGTGCGTAACCGTAACGGGCAGCCCCCCCCCTTATTTGAGGTAACGTGCGACACCTTTTGAGATGTATGCTGGGAGAGGCTCGATTCGTCACGCCTACAGCCAGTGCATGCCTTGAATTCAACTCCTGTTAGCGATCTTAAGGCCATATAAGTTTCAATAGCAAACAAACAAGTGCGAAACAGCCCAAGCTCCAGCACACGCAATCGCGTTTCCAAAAGCCAGGGACAAAATTGACGTACGAACCTACGCAATTTCAAGGTGAAACTTGTTTTTGCCATATATAACGGACTTACTAACTTATGTTACACGCCCGTTAAGTTTACTTAACGAAAAGGTCAATTAACTCGTGTAACGGTATTGACCTGTCAATCGGGTGAGGTCACATAGTGATCCACCCTTGTGTATGTGATGCACACAGGTGCATTAACATTAAACGGGATGACGTCTGGGACTGACGTCATCTGTGAGACGACGTATTTAGAGTAAAGATGTCCGCCAGTTAGAGATGCACATCTACCGAGATGGCATCTATTGGTTGGGTAAATTGGTTTATATTTGATAAAATCATATATAAACAATTCTGAAAACTACGTTCTAATTCGTAAATGCGCACGTTAAGCCTAATTACCACTCCCGTGGCGCCACTTAAACTAAGGCTTATAGTTTGTCGGGTAACGTCGCTTAGGCACCCACCAACTACCTTACTGCACGTGGGAGAAGATGGTCCAATCTTTTCCTCGCTGTGCTAAGATGTGAGCTTAAGCAGAGCGTGGCCGCAATAGACGTGCCCGCCTATTAGCGGGATTCTTTTCAAAATTATTTATTTTTGAAATCCTTTCCACGACCCGCATATCTGAGCGTATACGTGAGGATAAGCTTCATAATCGATTGGGCTCATTTCTACCACCTCTCCGAACATCATCGGGAGGTTGCAGAGCAGTTGGCGCAGAGACTTGGTAAACAAGCCCTGGCCAGGTTCTTGGACAATCCTCCTGAGCAACATTTGCTCAGTTGGAGCAGTTTGAAGCATTCGTGCTCGGACATCGGAGGCACAACGGCATGCTGCGGCGGAGTCCGTCACTCAGACTCAGAATGAGCTGAGGCGTGAGGAGGCTCGGAGCGAGGCTCTCAACAGGACTGTTGAGGTGCTCTCCGCCCGGCCAAATCAGCCGAGGACCATTCGAATTGGCCACTCAAGCTCGATGGAACTGCAGCGCACACGATTTTACACTGGCTGTGAGCCGCGGAACAGTGCAGTGTGGCGCAGGTCATCGAGGACGACAGTCGAATGGTGTCGTTCACCATGTCGCATCTGCGTGGTAAGGCCTCAGAGTGAGCTCATTCGTCGCTTATGGCAGTCGGAAAGGCTTTCCCTAAATAGGCAATCTTCAAAGAAAATATTCGCTTCATGTACCAGGCGCCGAACAAGTGTTGCTTCAGGGGCGCTTCTTTGGGGAGCGACAGGCGAAGCGATCTCTGCAATAGTATGGGCAGGAGATGCGCTCGCTTTCGGCATCCATTACCGTAGGTCCGATTACGAAGCACATTAAGGTGCCAATATTTATGAACGGACTACGGCGCGGCCCATCGCGACAGGCCCTTTCTCGAAAGGTGCCGTCGACGATGGAGGAGGCAATCCAAATTGCCTTAGTTGAGGAACAATTCGTTAACCGTCCCTCGCCGACAGCTTGGTATAAGCCGTCGACCGAGAGGCCAGAAGCCACTCCCATGGAGTTGGGCAATGTAGACGTTGTCTGTTTTAGATGCGGTATGCGCGATGATATGATGGCTAACTGCTATGCCAGGGTCCCTGCTGGTGCGAAGGCGCCCAGCAAGAGGACTTTCTTTCAAAGGGCGATGGCAAGAACCAGCGTGCGAGACGCATGCGTTCTGCATCGACCACAGGCGCAACGCACAGCGTATAGTAAGCTCAAAACTTTTTTGGGCTTACACATATTAAATTTAATATGTCCAAGGGACCAGAGGTTCTGCGTACAAGGCTTGAAGCCTTCATGCAATATGAATCCTCCCTGATCAGACAGGTTCAGAATCACCTAACGGCATTTATGCCAACCCAGTACATCTCTGTACCTGATTCGGAGCCTAGAGCTCGCCCTGAGGGGTCGGGAATTGCTGGAGCGCAGTAGGGGCGGGATGCCTACTGACGCGGACTCTGAAGCTACCACTAACTCCAGAGTTATTGAACAATTGGGCAGCATAGTCCCTGAGTTCTCAAAAAATTTCGGACCTCAACCCTGCTGGTCTATAGCGCTCGAGTACGCTTATGATAATGTGATGACCCTTTCTCCTGGATTCGGGTGCATCTCAGAATTTTGTTAAGCTCGCGGCTCTAAGAAAGAGACCGGCGATGTTTGAGTTGCTTTGCCAGGATGTCAAGTGAGAAGAGGCGACCGTTCTTTTAGCGAACGGCGCGCTCGTAAAGTCTGAGAGAGTTCAAGTTGAACTCACTGTCAGCTTAAGTGATTTCTCTTGTGAAGAGAAGTTCACAGTGCTAGGTATGGAGAGTCCGTATGACCTCATCCTAGGCATGCCATGGTTAATAAAATACCAATTATGGATTGACTGGCGTACACGCACAGTTGCTAACTTTACGCAGGACACTGGATAAGATGTGCTCCTGCGAGAAGCATATGCAACTGATGTCGTGTCAGACGCAGTTAAGGTTGCTTTGACGAGATGTCAAACGTCACCAAGTCCTAACCAGCTCGTAAAGACTGGGGTAGTGAAAAGGATGATGTCAAGTAGTCATGCGCTCGAATGTCCTACACTGAGCCGAAGCCTGTGACAGTAGACGGCGAGCTGACAGGAAGTCAAGCGTGGCATGAACCGGCACAGTGCCTAGAGTCTGGTGCCGTTGGAAGGGGTGCGTTTGCCAGGAGAGCAACGGCACCCGCTTCCTAGTCAAAGGTCGTAGTTACTCGGAGACCGAGTACCCGACAGATGAAAACGATCAGAGGCACGTCAAAACGAGTGACCTTTGGATCGGTACCAATTAAAGAGGACAGGCCTTCGAACAAGGTGTTCGAGGCGGTCAAAGACGAAATTGCGGAAGCATCCTCAGTTGAGGCGCTCCGGCAAGTCTTTAAGTCTACCAAGGAGATAGTTAAACTTCCGGAGGTGTCGTGGGAAATGTTTCTTGCCGAATTAAAGGAAGGAAAGATCCATAGAATATTCACAGAGTTGTAGAAGAGACCTTGGTGGACTGTTGTTCTTGGTCCATAATGGACGAGAGCGTCCTAGAATGGGACAAAAAGAAACAGTTCGCTGCTCAAGGTTGGGATGCCTTGAGAAATAGCCCGTTTTTGATATGCTGTGGAAATATCGTAATGTGTTCTCAAAAGAATTGCCGAGCCGCCTACCAGCAGATAGGGGCACCGGGCACGAAATTGATCTCGAACCTGGCACCAAGTACTGTGCGACCATGCAATGGCCATTGCCAAAAGAACCAGTCGATTAAATCGATGAGTTCCTCGACAAGCGAGCCAAGGCGGGACATGTACGTGAGAGCAAGTCGCCTCACTGCATCCCGGCGTTTTGTGTGCGTAAATCCACAGGTAGATGACGCGTGATTCATGCTTACAATAAGCTGTATACGGCAACCATACCGGCGCAACAGCCAATCCCGCGGAAAGATGTTCTTTTGGACTCCATAGGAAAGTCAACTATCTTGTCCGCGTTGGTCTTAAAAGATGGTTACTATCAGGTACTCATGAGAGAGTGCGATCTAGCAATCGCCAGGATTGGCGAATGCATCAAGCTTTGCTTGTTCCCTCAAAGGATTGCTGACAATCAGCGTTCAAAGACCACTTTTTGTGTTTCTTCAAGAAAGAAGAAATATGTACTGTCGTTTCGGCATAATTGCGCGAATAATAATGTAGGTAAGCCTCTAAGCCGAGGAACTTTCGAAGTCCCTTTACATCGACTGGGACAGGTCAGTCGGTGGTCGCCTTGATCTTTTCCGGATCAGAGCATACACCGTGTTTACCCACGATACACCAAAGAAGTGGTATTTCGCTTGCAGCGAATAAACATTTCGTGTGATTTGCATACAACTTGTGCTTACGCATAAATGTAAGATGTTTGGGTGTGGGTACGATGTACTTCAACATCCGACTTTCCGTTCATGGCTCTGCTATGAACGAAGACTTCATCAAAATAGATTGGTAAAAATATCGCACTGATCTCAACAGATTGGTTACACATCTGTTAGTGGTCGCAAGGGCATTACTAAGTCCCTGTGGTATGACTAGCCACTCCCATAACATACCGCTTGGGGTGCTTACTGCTGTGAACGGAATATCTTGTTCGCGCATAAGGATCCTTCCATCGGATCCATTGACGAAAAGATAGTACTCTTTGACATACCATCAATGATTACTCTTTTCGTTGTATCTGCGTTTAAGCCGGTAGAGTTGCAGCATCTATATTGAATGCATGCACTATCCACCATCCTCCTGATGCTTTACGCACACAGAATGTCGAAGAGCTATGTGGAAAAAAGTCGGTTCCCTCATATGGCCCGCTATTAAGCTTTCGGCAAAGAATTATTCGATCACTATTACTTATTCTCGAGGCATTGGAAACTGCTATATGACACAGTATTTCGAACCTGGTGTCAGGTCTATTTCGTGTCGAGTGCCTTTATCCATAGGCATTTCGCACGGTACAGATACATCCTTGAATCGATCAAATCCTTCCATAAAGGATTTGCATTCAAAGGCTCCCAGGATTGGGACGTAAACGTTTAATCCGAGCCTTCTCATCGAGGACACTTTCGTCCATCAAAGAGCTACTGACAACCTAATCCTTCTCAGTGAATACTTTTACCGACTTAATATCGACCACGTACGTACTTGAAATTAGTGACAAGCACGCAGATCTGCTTAACTTGCCACTACGCAGATTACGCAAGAACCGTTTCGGTTCTAGCGTTGGCAATTGAGTTATCTCCGAAGTTAACTTCGGAGGCGCTATCAGATCAGGCATATCAGCACCTACACTTGATTCATTGTCTACTAAGACACTTATTGTCTCAGTTTCCTCTTTGTAACTTATTTCCAAATACACTCAGGAAACTTTGACCCAACTTTTTCGAGTGGTCGAACTTCGACGCTACTTGTGCTTGTGCACAGCCGTCGAGATATAACTCCACAGTGTGTTGGGTATTCACACTGAGATCTTGTGCAGTCGTCAAAGTCCGAACCACAGGTGAGGCCATGCACTCATCCGTAGTACATGTACACGTTTCTAGACGCTTCAAGACGTTTATCAGATGCCACCTGATGAACGAGAGATAGTCATCGTCACAGCTTTATGCTGCCAATTGATGCTTGGCTCGTACTTTTTGAGCCATAGTAATCCAAGGATGGCATCAAATTTGTCATCTAAATCAAGCACAATGAAATCATCATCGTACTGTATTGGCTACCAACTACACGTTTCTTAACTGTTACAGATGCACCTGTTGCTAGGCGGACTGTCATCTTCGTTAAATGTATATCGCGCTCAACGAACTTGAGCCTGCAATCTTTTAGCGATTGGCAACAAATAAAATTGTTCGACGTCCCACAATCGACTAGAGACTTGAGTGACAATTTGTTTGACACTTTATATTTCAGGGTGATGAGTTAAACTCATCACCTGGAGCGGTTACACACAATGTTTGTGTGTGAAGAGCAACTTTCGTCGAAAGGCTTGCAAATTCTTTTGACGTTGCTGGATCAGTAGAGCGCTCTGCACTTAATGGCCCCGACCGTTTTTTTACGATCCGCCTCGCCGTTGCGATTTCGCAACAGCGTTGAATCCGCGTCGTCCACTGTTCCTAGCGAAAGGTTGATCATTTCGCTCAGTGATTCTAGGCTTCTAGGCACTGGGCGTGGGCATTACACTCATAGTCGTAGTGACCCATCTTTTGACAACGATTGCATTTTTGCAATCGTTCATAACTTGAACAGCGAGGATTCTCTCGCTATACATACGAGAGGTCCATAGGTTCTGGACCTCCAGTTTCTTCTCGTCTGTATAATATATAAGCTCCAGAGTGGACAAAAGCCTGTTGAAGGCTGAAGTCCTCCTGTTTCGTCACAGAGGTCACTTAGTCTACTTAGTCTAGCGGCTCAGTTTGATCCGGAACAGGTGAGCCTTGACAGGATCGTCTGCAAGACCTTTAATAAACACAGTTACTTCACTTTATTCATCTATTGGATGATTTACGATACAACTTAAAAGGTATCGCGTATATTGGTCATAAGCGTGAAGATCACGCTTGCCCTGCTTTAAGTGCAGGTGCTCGGCTCGAGTCCTAATTCGGCACTTGGCGGCTCAAATGATTGCCTGAGCCGGGTCTAAAAGACCTCATACGACCAAAAAACCCATGGGTCGTGAAGCTTGAGCCCTACGGCCCAAGATTTGGCACGTCCCGCTAAGTTGGACATGCCAAATTTCACATCTCTCAACACCACTGCGTGATGAGAGCCTTGCTAGTGAAGCAAGGCTGATTTTTTTGAGCCCCGTCGAGTTCGTGCTGTATGGAACTCGGCTATGGCCGCATGTTATTCATCTTTGTTCAGAGTGAACGGAAGAGCCAGCAGTTGACCGGCCTACGACCGAACCACGTATTCTATTAAAGGTCATCCAAATGAATGAACTTTTCACGCGTTGCGTGATAGCCTTCTTGAGGGGCTTGAAAACTCGCTCCTTCTTAAACAACATGTCTATGTTGGATGAAACGTGCGTAGGCCGTTGCCGGGACTACGAAGTACTATTAGGTTGAACGGGGCACCTTTTGCTAGTACTGATAAAAGTACTAGTCAACCTGAACTAATTACAGTGAAGGTAAGGTGTCTTGACTACATCACGTACACGACGTGCAGAGGAACGTTCTAAGTAGCTAAGAAGTCTTAGCTACTTAAGGTAAATTCTAAGGCTTCCGAATAGGAAAAGACTAAAACTGTATTATATATTTAGTTCTTGCATAACGATCTTCCATCTACTGGCTTTATTATATTAATAACAAACTATGCATGCGCGACGCCGAATCGTGTCTTGTGTAACAATTGGCGGGGTTGATTTAGACTTAAATCAACCAATCAATAGAGCTATTGTCTAATTGCGTCAATATTACCAAATTTGGTTATATTCGAAGTGTTAAGTCAAAATTAATGAAGATAAGAAGTGTAACAAGACACCCGTTACACCACATAGCTTGATATTTTTATGTTAATGTCGGTACATAAAGGATCTTTACGTAGGGACTAATATACTGATACGTTTTTTTT
>NC_090613.1:6623498-6634775 GCF_004359215.1 Bremia lactucae
GCAAACTTCTCCTTAAGCCAAAGTCGATTCGCCATGTCTTGTGTGCGATGAAACTTCGCCAGCCTTCCCCACGCCTCTCTCGCCGTCGTCGCGTCGATAATGTGCATCAACTGCGCGTCACTCAAATTCAACGCGATCGCGGCGTGCGCTTGCTGCTCCTTCACAGCATTCGGAGCATCTACACCGGAGACAGCTCCCCACAACCCCTTGGACATGAGGTACATCTTCATCTTGTAGCTCCATAGCACGTAGTTTGAGCCGTCAAAAGGCTCAATCTTGAAACCGGAGTCGTTGCTTGGGCTCATAACCTGTTGAATTACGTTACGCTATGAGCTTAAAGATGGGCTTACGGTCGAGATTGCAAACCGGAAAGTAAGTTATATTTTGAGTTTAACTTTATCCTACCGTTAGCTTTATCCTACCGTTAGCTTTATCCTACCGTTAATTATTTCCTATCGTTTGCTGCGCCCCCTTTCCCAGATATGTGAACTACCATAAAATGGGGGACGTCACTGTCTGGCGGTACAGTGCTGGTGAACCCCAAACACCAGTTCCCGAAGGTTTTACTTTTTGTCGTTACCGGGTATCGAACCGGTGACCAGTAGGTCGCACCGCCATGCCTTACCCGACTGAGCCACAACACACGATATTTTCCACACTCAACTTCTTCGTGTTATTCTTGTAATTTGACCCCGTATAAACGCATATGCATAAAGTGCAACACTTTCGATGAATACATCAATCTTCAACAACTAAAGCCTTAGGTATTGACCTTCAGTTGCTAAGACTTCTTTGCTACTCAAGACCTTCATCTGCTCGTCGTGAACGTGAAGTATTCGAAGGCACTTCACCTTTACTATTATTAGTGCAGGTTGGATAGTACTGAAGCAGTACAGCAAAAGGTACATGAGAGAAATCCGCGCTAACACTTGTCGCATTATCGTTTGCCTATAATATAGGGTCTTTCGGGGGCTTGATCTCATAACCTTTTGATTGTCCTTGCTGCTTGAGCTATAGAAGGGCGCTACGGTTGCAGCCACGCTCTAATTTAACACGCCCGTTCAGGCACAGTGAGGTAGTTGGTGGGCGCCTAAGCGACCGCACATAACGAACTAAGATCCTTAGAATAAGTGACGTCACGGAAGCGGTAATCCAGCTTCACGTGTGCACTTGTTCACCAGGAAGTAGTTTAGAACTGATTTATATTTAATCGAATTAAATGTAAATACTTTTGATCAACCAATAGATGCCTTCTCGGTAGATGTGCACCCCTGTGTGGTGAGCATATGATCTGAATACCCCGATGACGCTAGCCGTCATCCCTACCAATGTGAAAGCACCTATGTGCATCACATACACAAGGGTGGGTCACTTTGTGCACCACACCTAAGTGGCAGTTTTAATTACTTCACACAATGTAATTGACCATCCCGTTAAGTACAGAAGGTGTACTTAATTGGTTGGTGTAATATTAGCCCGTTACACCAAGCCCGCCCCTTCAAGAAAGTTTATTTTGTAAGATCGTTAACGGGACGAAGAGGGACAGCGAGCTGCTTTACGCGCGCTTTTTAGTCCTCGCTATTACTCTTAGCGACCAGTGTGTTTGCTATCCTTGTCATCACACGGCGCCTGACATGCCACTCAACAGGGGCAAAGCTGGTGGGTTGTCTGCAAAAACACCCACACAACCACACACGCAGCGGACGCGCAGCGATAATACGCAGCCGTTGCCTAGTGTCTCCGTTGCAACGCCGACAGTTACTGCTGCTGTCGCGCTGACTGGACTTAAATAACCATCCCACTTTCACAGATAGGATGTAGATTTGTCGCCCAATGTTGACTACAATGAGTCGACACCGCTGCCATCACCTCAAAGTAGTGATGAACACAGCAAGCTAATGAGGAAGGATGATGGTGCGTTATTACCCATCCAAACTTCACCCATTGCTCCTAACATGGAGACGCATAACGCTGTGAAGGCCAACTTGCCTTTCGTCAACAAAACAACTGTCTCGTCGTCTGCGCTAGCTGGCGCAGCGACCGTTAGAGAGAGCGGTGCTCAATAAGGCGCAGCTGCTTTTCAGTTGGATAGAACCACAACTCCTGCCGCTCAGACCATCATTCACAATAGGTCTGACGCAGAAGAGCCTTGAGCGTAAAGCTCCACCGACGGCACGTGAACGATGTCACAATTTAACCGTATTGAACCCGACTATACGACCGGTTCAATACGGCTAAAGTGTGACGCCGACTGGACACGATCACGTGCCGCTTATGCCACCTCCATTTGAACCTCGTTCGGATAGAACAAGTGCGTCGGTCCTATAGTGCGCCATTATAGACACTCATAACTATTATGACATCTACGATACGTGGGAGGCTCAAAGAAAATCACTTAGCCGTGTTTCCCGATCACGGTCGTGTTGCATTCAAAGGAAGCAATCGACCAATACGAAGCAGAATTTCTACGCCATTTATAGCCTCATAGCGATGTGGCGAAACAACGGTCGCAACGAGTCAACTTCGCTCGCTTGCGTGTGAGAAAAATTATGGGTGGAACTGTACACCCTGTTTCTACTCTACTCTTGCTAGTCCATTTGGAACTAGCGGAGTGACAACTGGTGCTCCTTCTCATCGGCAGACACCATACACGGTACGTCGACGCGCAGCGCATCGACCGGTTCCCAAGAGTCAGAACGCTTTATGTATCCTCTCCACTGGACGAAGATTTGATGTTTTTGCTGCACGAAGCGGTGGGCAACCAACCTTCCAAGAAGGAAGCGTTTGTTCCCAGCAGCATCCATCGGTTCAGGTAGCGCTTAATAGGTGCGGCGAGTTCGCCCACCTTCTCGCAGTAGCCTATCCCGCATTTGTTCAGTCGCAGGCGCTGAGCGCTGCTGAACGACTAATTGGGGATCTCGAAATTCAAGTCTCGCGACAGACTTCGGATCTTCACGATGACCGCGCGAAGGATCGCCAGGGTCGCTAAAGACTGAAAATTGGCTGGAACTTTTAGAGAAATTGATGCTGAGAGATCCGCGTTACGCGTGATATCCCTCGCTCTCCAAGTCCGTATCCTGGATGGAGGAGTCATTCGGCTAAAGGTTTTCTCCTTCCCCGTCTTCCTCACCAGATCGACGCTCGACTCACAGTCGGCGCCAACACCAGTCCCCTTAGACGGATGGGGGTATGAAATATCTCCTGGATCAACATAACGTATCAGACGACCCACGTAAAATAGAGGTGCGTCTTTATATACGGGGAAAGGGTGAGCCTATAATCTAGGTCTCCAACCTCTTCGACCACAATAAACGGCCCGATGAAACGCGGCAATAATTTCGTAGTACCTCCGGGTAGTACATAAACTGCATTTTTAGGTAGGGAGCAGTACTTAATAGTACTTATTTCTCCCACTCTAAAGCGTTCATTGCTTTTGAAACCATGTTGGTCCGCATATAGTATCTGCTTGTCTTGTGGGCTTGCCATCCCGTCACAGAGTTTTTGTGTGATGGCTAATCGCTCATACACAAAGCGTTGAGTCTCGCTCACGCTTTTAGCATCAAACTCGTCTATGACACTGCAGAGAGGCCGGTCATAGGACGTAATTATAATGAAACATCGCTATTGACTGGGAGCATAGGCATTCCTTGCCGTGCTCGATACTGACCACTGCTAAACCAGCAGAGTCACCCGGGCAAGTTCGTTCGTTGACTTCATACCCTCGTGGGTCATCGTCATATTGAAGAAGCTGTGTCCCTCTTTCGCACGGAGCGTAGTGAGGTGCCTTCCCCAGTAAGACTCGGGCTGCGCACAAATAAGACTGGCGTCCAAGAATGGCGCAGTTTGTTAATATAAAACGGTGTCTCACCGTTGCTGGCTTAGACACTGTTATTGATAACGACCTTCACGAAGGGCAACTGCTTGCTCCATTCTTTGGGAGTCGCTACCATGCGCAATACATCCGCCACGACCCGATTTTAACGTTCTGTTCGGTCATCGGTCTCGAATGATTTTTTTGCGGTCGACATGTGGAGCTTCCTATTTAGCAGCTCAAACACATGACGCCAACCCCAGACGTAATACGTGGATCCCGGTCCGGTACTATGGACTCGGGCATCCCTTGTAGTCGGTATACATGATCCAGGATTAAGAGATCTGCATCCTTGCCTGTGATCGATGTGTACATGGTGCTAAATGCACCAATTTGCTCAGTCTGTCTTCAAAGTCGACGAGCCCCGTTCGACCCTTGTGGTTAGGCGGCATGCCAATCATGAATTCCAAAGTTACCGCATTTCAACAATCCGTTTGAATCGGCAGCGGCTTCAATGGTGCGCTACTGGACGGTGCAGCCTTATTGCGCTGACACTGTTTGCAGGAGCGAATATAGTTGGCCACCCATCGATGTAGGTGTGGCCACCAAAATTTCCGAATGTCTTTCACAGCCCAGATGCCCACTCGATGATACATCATGGAGCTCTCGAAGTATTTTCAGGTTGTGATCTGTGTCATGAGGGGCATAAAATCATAAAGGATCACAATGTGACAGCTGATCCCTAAAAGACCATCACTGTAGCTAAAGCGACTTAGCTTAGCCTTCAGGTGTGACGGAAGAGAAACCTTTCGTCCACCGAAGTGAATTAGCAGCAGGCGACGATGTTCGTCCTGACTGTAGCTATCCTTAATTTCGGAGGCCAATGAGTTCGTCACGTGGTATGCCTTCATCGTTGCCACGTTGACGACTCAACTTGTGCTTTAGCACAAGACACACTTTCCTGGTGTCTTCCTCGAAGTCTCGTCTGCGCGATAAAGTGGCTTGTATTCAACTTTGAATAAAATTCAGAGAAGAATGTAAGCCATCTTGCCAATCTAAGGCGAGAGGTTCGGTGAGTTTATAGCGGTCCGTAGAGATGCGTGGTCCGTATAAACTACAAATGGTTCGGTGCCCAATAGATGCACTCGAAACTTAACAAGAGCATACTTTAATTGAAAGTAGCACCTTGTCATGCATGCACAGGGTAATTCAGTTCTGCGGCTTTTAAAAGCCGGAACTGATCAGAAATGACACGGTCAACATCGTCGTCATCCTTTTGCATGAGCGCGCTGCCGATTGCAAAAATGCTTGCATTGCAGACGACGCTAAAGGGCTTATCCGCGTCTGGCAATGCCAAGACCGGTGCCTCTACAAGAGATTGCTCACTGATGTGAATGCATCTTTTTGCTCTTTTAATTAAACCCATTCTGCGTCCTTTTTAAGGAGATCAGACAATGGTTTGGTTCGCTCAGCATAATTCTTGCTATACTTATGCAAGTAATTAGCGAGCCCTAGTAATAAGCGTAAATCCTTCATATGTCGTGGGATTGCCTATTCCACTACCGAATTTGCCTTGTCTGGACCTACTTGTACACCGTGTACCGACGATGCAGCCCAGCACAGGTATCTCGGAGATCCCTATGGCGCAGTTTTGAAAGTTGACGTACAATGGGGCGTCCTCCAGAGTCTGCAACACTGCGTCTAAATGACGCTTATACGACTCTATTTCGCTCAGCCCGTCATCAGCCCTACTAGACATCAATAAATCGTCAAAGAAATGGGTCGCGTTGGCACGGTGCCGACGCGTCACGTGAGTCACCATCCGGTTATATGTCGCTGGTGCGTTCTTCAAAACCTTAAGCATCAACAAGCAACTCCCAAAGCATACCGTTTAGGGTACTTACTGCAGTTTTGGCTACATCGGACTCTCTCATGAGTACCTGATAGTAACCATCTTTTAAGACCAACGCAGACAAGATAGTTGATTTTCCCATGGAGTTCAAAAGAACATATTTCCGCGGGATTGGCGTTTGCGCCGGTATGGTCGCCGTATACAGCTTATTATAAGCATGAATCACGCGTCATCTACCTGTGGATTTACGCACACAAAACGTCGGGATGCAGTGAGGCGACTTGCTCTCACGTACATGTCCCGCCTTGGCTCGCTTGTCGAGGAGCCCATCGATTTAATCGACTTGTTCTTCTGGCAATGGCCATTGCTTGGTCGTACGTAACTTAGTGCCAGGTTCGAGATCAATTTCGTGCCCGGTGCCCCTATCTGCTGGTAGGCGGCTCGGCAATTCTTTTGAGAACACATTACGATGTTTCCACAGCATATCAAAAACGGGCTGTTTCTCAAGGCATCCCAACCTTGAGCAGCGAACTGTTTCTTTTTGTCCCATTCTAGGACGCTCTCGTCCATTATGGACCAAGAACAACAGTCCACCAAGGTCTCTTCTGAAACTCTGTGAATATTCTATGGATCTTTTCTTCCTTTAATTCGGCAAGAAACATTTCCCACGACATCTCCGGAAGTTTAACTATCTCCTTGGTAGACTTAAAGACTTGCCGGAGCGCCTCAACTGAGGATGCCTCCGCAATTTCGTCTTCACCGCCTCGAACACCTCGTCCGAAGGCCCGTCCTCTTTAATTGGTACCGATCCAAAGGTCACTCATTTGACGTGCCTCTGATCGTTTTCATCTGTCGGGTACTCGTTCTCCGAGTAACCACGACCTTTGACTAGGAAGCGGGTGCCGTTGCTCTCCAGGCTAACGCACCCCTTCCAACGGCACCAGACTCTAGGCACTGTGCCGGTTCATGCCACGCTTGACTTCCTGTCAGCTCGCCGTCTACTGTCACAGGCTTTCGGCTCTGTGTAGGACATTCGAACGCATGACTACTTGGCATCGTCCTTTTCACTACCCCAGTCTTTACGAGCTGGTTAGGACTTGGTGACGTTTGACATCTCGTCAACGCAACCTCAACTGCGTCTGACACGACATCAGTTGCATATGCTTTTCGCAGGAGCACATCCTATCCAGTGTCCTGCGTAAAGTTAGCAACTGTGCGTGTACGCCAGTCAATCCATAATTGGTATTTTATTAACCATGGCATGCCTAGGATGAGGTCATACGGACTCTCCATACCTAGCACTGTGAACTTCTCTTCACAAGAGAAATCACTTAAGCTGACAGTGAGTTCAACTTGAACTCTCTCAGACTTTACGAGCGCGCCGTTCGCTAAAAGAACGGTCGCCTCTTCTCACTTGTCATTCTGGCAAAGCAACTCAAACATCGCCGGTCTCTTTCTTAGAGCCGCGAGTTTAACAAAATTCTGAGATGCACCCGAATCCAGGAGAAGGGTCATCACATTATCATAAGCGTACTCGAGCGCTATAGACCAGCAGGGTTGAGGTCCGAAATTTCGAGAACTCAGGGACTATGCTGCCCAATTGTTCAATAACTCTGGACTTAGAGGTAGCTTCAGAGTCCGCGTCAGTACGGCATCCCGCCCCTACTGCGATCCTGCATTTCCCGAACCCTCATTAGTCGATGCAGAACGCATGCGTCTCGCAAGTTGGTTCTTGTCATCGCCCTTTGGGAAGAAAGCCCTTTTGCTGGGCGTCTTCGCTCCAGCAGGGACCCTAGCATAGCAGCAAGCCATCATATGGCCGCGCTTGTCACATTTAAAATAGACAACGTCAGAATTGCCCAACTCCATATAAGTGGAATACGACCTCTCACCCGACGGATAGTACCAAGCAGCCACCGAAGCACTGTTGAAGGAGTGCTCCTAAACCAAGGCAACTTGGATTTCCTCTGTTATTGTCGACGGCACCTTTTTAAAAAAGACCTGTCGCGATGGGCCATGACGCAGTGCGTTCATGAACGTGGGCACCTTAATGTGTTCCGGTATCGGACCTTCACTATTGGACGCCGACAGCGAGCACATCTCCTGCACATACTCTTGCAGAGATCGCTTCGCCATTCGCACTCCAAAGAAGCGCGCCTAAAGCAATATTTCGATATTAGGCGGCTAGTACAAGGCGCGAATCTTTTCCTTAAAGATCGCCCATGTAGGAAGCGCTTTTCTGACCGCGATAAGCGCCGAGTAAGCCACTCTGAGGTCTTACCGCGCAAAATGCGACATGGCATACGACACCATCCGGGTGTTGTCCTCGATGAGCTGCGCATAATCGCCGAGTAAACCCACTCTGACGCCTTACCGCGCAAAATGCGACATGGCGTACGACACCATCCGGGTGTCGTCCTCGATGAGCTGCGCCACACCGCATTGCTCCACGGCTAACAGCCAGTGGACAATCCTGTGCGCTGCAGTTCCATCGAACTTAGGCGGGTCCATCCGAATGGACCTCGGCTGATGCGGCCGGGCGGAGAGCATCGCAACAGTCCTGTTGAGAGCCTCACTCCGAGCCTGCGCACGCCTCAGCTCATCCTGAGTCTGAGTGACGGACTCCGCCACAGCATGGCGCTGTGCCTCGGACGCGGCCTTTCGCTGTCCGAGCACAAATGCCTCAAACTACTCCAACTGAGCAACATGTTGATCAGGGGGACTCCTTAAGAGCCTGGCCAGGGCTTCTTCACCAAATCCCTGCGCCAATTGATCTGCCACGTCCCGATGATGATCGGAGAGATGGGTAAATGAGCCCAATCGATATTGAGGCTTATCCTCACGTACACGCTTAGAGATCCGTTGATTCCGTCCCGCATCTTGAGTGCAGGTGGCGCCCGATAGGACTCGGGCATCCCGTGTAGTCAGTATTTATGATATAGGAACAAGAGAGCTGCCTACTTCTTGTAGTCGACACTGACGATAGGACCTCAAGATTTTTACGTGGGCAATGTAGCTGAGTTTTTAACTGGAGCTTCTAACGAAAACGCTGATTGTTCAATATAAACTCGCCAGGGCGAGCAATGGTCAAGGTTTCACTTTTTGCCGAATACATTTCGAAGCGATATATAAGCCTGGCAAATGCGGGTCGCAGGAAGGACTACTAGTGCTAACAAGTGTAAGCGGACACGTCTATTGCGGCCACACTCTACTTAAGCACACACCTTAGCACAGCGAGGGAACGATTTGACCGTCTTCTCTCACGTGCAGTCAGGTAGTTAATGGGCGCCTAAGCGACCGCACCCTACAGACTAAGAACCTTAGGAACAAGTGACGTCACGGAAGCGGTAATCCGGCTTCACGTGCGGACTTGTTTACTAGGAAGTAGGATAAAAATGAGTTATAATTAATCGAATTAAAATATAAATACTTCTAAATCAATCAATAGATGCCATCTCGGTAGATGTGCACCCCTATGTGGCGAGCGTATTATCGGAATACCTCGGCTTACGGATGACGCTAGTCGTCATCCCTTCCAATGTGAATGCACCTATGTGCACCACACCCAAGCGGCAGGTCTAATTACTTCACATAAAGTAATTGACCATCCCGTTAAGTTCACAAAGGGTACTTGATGTGTTTGCTTAACATGAAAGGAACTTTAGCCCGATACATAAGTAGTGCCTGGTAAAAGCGAAACTATATGTGTTTGAAGCCATAGTTGTAACGGGGTGTATCGTCACATGAAATTAACACTTAAAGGTTGTTAATAAATATATTATCTAAAAGGTAGATAATATTTGGAGAATATTACTTTAAATAGTAATTTTCAGACATCTTATGCATAGATAGGTATAGGTCCGCAGACTAATCAACTGTAGATGTAAACAAAAGAGAGACACAGATAAGATAAGATAAGATTTCAGTTGCATGTTAAGTATAAGTTTATAATTAAGTTAGAGTTAACAGATAGAAAGAAGAGATACTTATTTATATTAATACAGTTTTCATTTTACCCAGCGACCCAAAGACATATGGGTCGCGCAACTTAAGGCCCAATGCCCAAGTTTTGGCACGACCTGCCAAATTTGACTGAGCAAATGCGATTTGCATTTGCTCGTCGACGATGTAACGTGCCCTTATGGCATCGCCAAACTCGACAAACCATCGCAAGAGGGAGTCTTCTTCGACTCCCCTATGCTTAGAGATGTCATTCTTTAAGGTTTCGGGACGACGCGTTTGCGTCATCCCAGGTACAGGCAGTACCTGTTGTAACCTCAACAGTTCTGCCTGTTGAGAGCCTTGCTGATTCAGCAAGGCTACCTTTTACTTTATCTCGTCAAGTTCATGTTGTATGAACTTGGCGATGGCTGAATGGAGGGCATCTCTGTCCAAATTGGACAGCATTGCCAAGATTGCATCGTTTCCTACGGTCGAACTCATTCGTTCGACCGCACTCCTTTTTATGTTACTTAGAAAAGAGTAACTTTTACGCGAAACGTGATGTATATTCCAACTATCATCTAACATGTCCATGTTAGATGGAGGAAATGTGTTCCGTGGACGGACTACAAAGTGCTACCAGGTGTAACGGGGTACTACGACTTGTACTGCTTCAGTACAAGTTCACTTCGCACTGCTTCAGTTGCGAGTGGTGCCTTTTGTATTTTCGCGTACCTTAGTACGTGCAGAGGAAGACTTCTCTGTAAGCTAACTAGCTTGAAGAGGAGGCTTTTAAAGCCCGGCTCAAACAGACGTTTGAACCGCCAAGGGCTGAGTTCAGAGCTCGTGCAGAGCTTCTGAAACTCAAGCAAGGCAAGCGTGATGTTCACGCATAAGCCCAGCACATACGACTCTTAGCGAGTTGTACAACAAATAAACAAGTTCATGAACACATGTTGATTACGGTGTTCATGCAAGCTCTTACGGATGGTCCCGTAAAGACCCACATGTTTCGCTTGGAACTGGATACGCTTGAAGAAGCAATATCCGTTGTGGAACAGGAGGACTTTAGCTTGAGACAGGCTCAAGCTAGTTCGTCATCGTATTGTCCCCCAAGACGACACGAGCTAGGAGGTCCAGAACCCATGGACATCTCCTACGTCGAAAGCGGGAGACCTCGCTTTTCGAGCATAAGCGATTGCAGAATGCCATCGCTGCCAAAAATTAGGACACTACGCTCATAAGTGTAGTGCCCTACGCCCAGCACCGAAAGGTACTGAACGTAATTTTGGACCGTATGCCAAATAGGGCAACGGTCGCGGGTCCGACGTTGTTGCGAAATCGTAACAGCGAGGCGGGCGGACCGCCAAAAAACGGTCGGGGTCATTAGGGGCGCAACGCCCTACTGATCAAGTAACCTCAAGAGAATTTGCAAATCTCTTGACTAAAGTTGCTCCAGACACACAATCATTATGTGTCTCTGCACCTGGTGATGAGTTATCCCTCATCACCTAGAAATTAAAAGTGACAAATGATTTCTCACTTAGAGCCCTAGTGGACTGTGGAACGTCGAATATTTTTATTCGTCGCCAGTCGCTAGAGGCCCAAATATGTTGAGCGCGGCATCCCTCCAACGAGGATGACGGTGCGTCTAGCGACAGGCGCATCGATA